>NC_092469.1:6240000-6330000 GCF_047495875.1 Pithys albifrons albifrons | reverse complement strand
GCTTGGATAAATAAGAAGGACTGCCAGATCTTACAAAGCCTTAACAAAGGTAAGAAACATGACAAAACTCACCCTTTTTTTCATCTAGGTAGGTGACTGGGGCAGCCTTGTAGACTCATCCTCCTAGACTGGTGCAAGGCCAAGGCAAGGAAAATAAAAGGAAAACAAAATGGTGAATTTTGGTAAATCATATGTAAGAGTCGTAAAGTCATGGAAAAGGAAGCCTGCAGGGGAAAATTAAGTCAGCATTTTGAGACAGTTCCTGTATTAGGGAACTTGAGACATTGTATTAAGCAACTTAATGTAATTTGTTCCCAAAATTTAAGTGGAACTACCATTCAAACTCCTAATCCATATTAACAGGTACAACGACAGTGACTTCCAGTGATTTCTCAAATAAGTGCCATGTCCATCATAGAAATAGTCCTTGAGGACTTCATAAGGGTATTGATATTAACTTACTTCAACTGTGATTCTTACCCTAAGGGCAAATAACATAATTGCACAGCAACATACATTTGGGCTCAGCTTGCCAGTGCTCAGTTTGAGTAGTTCTGCACTTTCCTATTGTTTCTATTGTACAAGACGTCATAGCACCACTTTGATAACATGTCTGAGTATATCAAAGGCCAAGGGAATTCTGTTATGTAAACACATCATTTATTACTATATACAGCAATGATTACCTGACATCAAAGCTCATCTCGGAGCGTGCTGTGTGACTGTGGAGTAGGCGGCCTTGCTGCTAAAAAGCCCTATCGATTGACAACAGTGTGGAGCAGAGAGTGACAGGGAAGGGGGTTCTATCAATACCTTCACCACAGCAAGGAAAGAGTATCCCATTCAATATGACTTAAATATGGACATTTTCCTGCCCCATCTCCTCCAAAACTGCACCAAACCCACACAAATGGTTCTCTTAGGAGTCATGGCAGTCAGGGTAATAGCTCTGTTCTACCTTCCATATTAGAACCAAAATTTAAGACTAGAGGATGTAGCAGCCTGCGGTCACAGCTAAGTCAGGAATGGTCTCTCTGTCACAGTGTCCATCAGCTCTATTCAGGATTTGAGGAAGAAATAAGATTATAAAATCATAGACTGTTAAGGGTTTGCAATGGACCTTAAAGATCACCCAGTTCCAACCTCCCCTGCCATGGGCAGGGACACCTTCCACTAGACCAGATTGCTCACGGCTTTATCCAGCCTGGCCTTGAACACTGGTAGGGATAGGGCATCCACATAATCACCTCACCATACAGGCAACTAAATTGAAATCAGTGTCCCAGAGACCACATAGAAGAACAAGTTATCACTGGAGTATCAAAAGGACTACCATGGAGATTTAAGGGATGGACAATAAAGAGCATCATTACGCATTTGTGAAGTTAAACTACTTTTCTATGTAATTAAGGTCTTGACAGAGAGGAGGTATGCAATGTAAGTGATCTGTACAGGCCTAAACGGTTGCTAGATGTACACAGGCAAATTGTGTTCTAAAGAAAAATATATGCAAACATGAAAACTTTCCCACTGCATTTAACTGGTATCTTAAGCAGGTACTATTTGCATGTATGTAAAGACAGGCAGATTTATCATTTCACATGTTTGGCTCCACAATCATTGTCTTCAGACCCAGGATTTCTCTCACAAGTCAAAAGAAAACACTTTATTACAGTGAATTCTCCCATCCCCATCTTTTGATTGTCCAACAGTTACAGAACAGCTTCTCTTTCACCAGACATTGTGCTCTAAACTGAAAAACTCACTCCACAGGGGCAGTTGGAGACACCATGACTTAAAGTCAAATATCCTGATAGAGTAAGAAAAGAGGAAGACTCCAATACACAGGAAAAAATATGTTCAGCCTCTGGTCAGGAATTTTTTGCATGGGTTTCAAAGAGAGGCACTGGAAAAGAGTTAAGAGAGGGGAACAATAAAGCTACCTCAGGTAACAGTAACAAAGACAGGGGTGAGAATAGAAAGCAAAATGTGATATCTGCTGATATGAAGCACAGAAAAAGGACTGATGAAAACTTAAAAGAAAAAAAAAGGAGAAAAGAGCCAATGTTTATAAAGCTGCAGTGATAGAGAAGCATCATTATTTGGCCCTGCTTGTGAGCAGAATTGGCAAGACTTGACTAAGCGGAAAGTGTCTTTGGAGGTCTGTCTTCAATTTATTTTCTTCTGTGGGCTTTTTGTATTGTGCACTCTTAGCTCAATATCTGTATTGGCTATTAGTGCATTCTTTCTGTATTATTTTTAACTTTTGAGAGGAACTGGGGTTAGTTTTTAGGACCCTAAGCTACAATGGCAAGACAATATGAAAGCTATATAGGAAGCAACAGAAAAAAGAATCTCCATAAACTCACTACTCCATGGCCTTCCCCTTCAAGGGGAAGAAAACTCACACAAATTCTCCTCAGCTCAGCTTTAATTTCTTTCAAACCCACCCTTGATCACTTCCATCCTCTCATATTTTTTAGGCAGTGTAAAGTCTGTGTTCACTAAGACCATCTCCTCCCCTTATGCATTCAGAGTCCTCCAACAAGGTTACTATATAAAAGATCTATGGATCAGCTCAATAATGATATATTGCTGCTCAAAATATAGCAAAACTCTAGTTCTCAAAAAAGGAGAAATTTCAGATCTTGCTGAACAGGACCTCCCAGAAGTGATAAATTCTCTTATTAGACTGTGAGCTGGGATAGAGAAATTTTCACCAATATTTAGGGCCTGGTATTAACCACTGACTACCATCTGGGTAAGACTCTGGTAGAAGGGTAAATATGGCAATCTGTAACATTTCTATTTTTGCCACAGTAAGGTCATTTCTCTCTAGCAAAAGCAGGAATTACTATAGCTTTTGAGACAGTATCTTTAAAGTATTAGCATTTTTCTTTATAACAGGCTGAGTGTTCTAAGAAGAAGACAAGGAAAATAAGGTAGAAGTAAAAGAGTATTGAGAAGAAAAGGAGAAGAACACATTTCTTAGATATATGGGTGATCCATCAAGAAAATACATAAGCTGCTTAGCAATTTTTTGATGTAGGGGACAGTACTCATAACTACACACAAGATGTGTTAGAAAGAATGGCAAAAATTTGTGCAATCAAACAATATAAGAAGAAATATTTTTCTAGAATTAGATTTTTGAAAGGTACTTGTTTGAAATAATTTGGTAACTTGTATCCATTACTGCTATTTAAATATGAAGTTTATGATGACTGTTCAAATGCTGCAGGATATCTGGAAACTTAAGTTCAGCTCACTGTTTGTGGACAAGCAGTAGGCAAAAAAGAGCTATAAATGCATATTCTTTGCAAGGACAGATATATACAAACAAATGAAATAGTGTGCTGGAGCAAAAGAGGCAGTATCATTATGTTTTAAATATGCTAATATGCATGTATAATGTTACACTGAATTGTAAAGGAATTTATTGGACCCCGTGTCTTAATGACTATAATCTCTATTCAGAGTGAATCAGTTTGCATCCATCCCATATAAGTGTTTGTGAACTTGTGTTGACATCTCAGCTGCACAGCCCACAGCATGTGGCCCTGCATGTTTATTTCCTGAGTGACCCGTCAATTGATTCATCAGCTTCCTGGAGCACTCTTACATTTCCAGGGAAGATGTCCTACTGCTGCAATATGGGATGTTAGAGCATCCAGAGTGCTATTGGCCCCAAAGCAGAGAGTGATAATCACAAATGCCACGGAATGTTTAAGATTTAAACCAAATTAAGAACAAGCTGGCTATCTGAATATGTTCTCTCAAGCAACCTCCCACCACTGTAAGACAGAATATGTTTTGTGTCCTCTTTGGAAAATAAGTTTGTGTGAGCTGAGAAATTAACATTGTATAAAACAATAGAGGGAAGCCAGAGAACCACTGGGCCCGAACACGGCAGTCAGCAGGAGTTTCCCTCAGATAGCAACACTCTTGGATCATGCCTTATAAACGTGAATTTTTATTAAAGTAAATATCTCAAGACCTTGAAAAGATGTTGAACAGTCTTTGCTATTTTGTTTTCCTTTTACTGGAAGTAGTAAATGAGAAACATTTCCCACACAGTTTATTGAATGTGTTTGTGCTTAGAGCTCAAAAAGGATATGCTGCAAGGTAACCAGGGCCCTTTATAAAATGTTACTGACCTTTTGGGAGCAAAAGTTAAGAGGAAGAAAAGAATCAGCGGAAGAGAGACAGAGGGACAGCAACTATTGCACAGTTCTGTTATTAACATATATGGTGGCCAAGGAAAGCATTGCATGCAATTAACAATCCACAGCTGCAGTCTCACCAAGTGTCTCCTCTGTGCAGAGCAGAAGTTTACACAGCTGCTGTCAGCTACTCAGGAGTCACAAATGCAAGCACGTGATTGCATTATGTTTACAAATTTCCTGCAAAACCTTCCACAATTGTGTGGATCGTATCACATGCACTCAGAGCCTAATGACAAATTACTTTAGATTAATCTTTTCTTAGAATATCTGGAGCTTTTAACAAAGTGTACATAAAACAAGCTGCTAGTTGTTTTTCGCTGTTAATAATGATTCCTTTTAAAATCCAAAGTTTAGAAGTGTTACAGGGCATGCTACTGGGCTTTCATTCATTACACTAATAAAACTCCATAGAGTTGACTGTCGCTGCCAGAGGGTATTGCTCCTTTCTGACAGGTACAGTGACAGGCACAAATTTTCTATCTCTGAATAGTACTATAGACACTATCAACTGAGACAAAGAGAACAAAATGTATGACATTTGTTCAGTCTCACGGCAAAGAGATTTGTAGCTTGCTACTAAGTATGCTTCCCAACAAACAGACTATGTTGTCCTAGGGCTACATGGAGGAGTTATATTTTCTTTGAAAATTCAAGGGCATTTGGTTTGTTTTCACTCTACTTGAACAATTGTTTTGTTTGTCAGTTACAGCTGAACAGGTGTGGGGTCCAGGCTTTTTATTTCTGCCAACAAAATAACTACTAACTGACCATTTGTTCTAGAACACGAACAATATAATTTGCATTAACTATTTTAAATAAACATTTTTCTCAGGTCAGTTTTCAAAAATCCAATAAATAATATCCAGAAATGAATGCAAGTCCCTCTCCCTCACTCAGTACTGGCATTTCTAAAATGCCTTTCCCAGTGATAAAACAGAAAAACCTTGGGACCAGTCCAGTGAGGACAGGCAAATCTCCTTTTTCCTCTGAAGTTTAATCTGTGGCTTGTGGGCCAGAACACCCATTTAGATTTCCCAATAAAGAAAAACAAAAGAATGCAGTTTGTTAAAGATGCAATTGTTCAGGGCAGATGATGGTTATAGCACTCTGCAAGCACATTTCCCAGGCTTTGGACCCTTCCCTGCATTACTCCTAAGACTATTTCCCCTCTCGATGACCCTAGACAGTTAACCTGGGGTCTGCTAGCTGATGACTGTAAATACCACAGTTGCTTCTGAAAAAGGGTGAAGTTCTTGACCCCAATCCATTACAGTCTTTTACAACAGGGGACTTTGCAAATCAGAACCCAGGGCTGGATCCAGTAATGAATAAACAAATCATACAGTTGGTGTCAAAGTCTCCCCTTGCTGTGTCCCACCAATGAAACAGGTGATTGTCAGGGCAGGAATTCTTCACATCACCTTTTTAAGACGCATATAAACTGAAATCCAGTAGTCCAGCAGAGAAGATGCATGGGCTGCTTGCAGGAGATCATCCCAGCTGGGTGGACACGTGCTCTGTCTGGCAACAGGACTAGAACATTTTAAATCACTGTTTGTATCTGAAGAGATCGCTATCAGCAATGTGTTCATAAGAACTCCCTTACTGAGCCAGATCCAACGTTAATCTGCCTCAGTATTCCAACAGGCAGATGCCTAAAGAAATTTAAGAGATGAACAAGTATATAAGATTTTCTCATAACAGTCTTCAAACCTTCAATTATTTTCAGCTTAGAGGACTTTGTAATCCAGATGTGATTATGTTATTTGTAACCCCCAACAGGTTTCTCTTCCATATGTATTTCAAGCCTTGCTTTAAGCCCACACAAACTTTTAGCACCCACAACATCATCTAACAATGAATTCCACAGCCCACCTAAACACTGATGCTACTACACTGTTTTGCTACTCATTTACCTGCCTCAAGTCTTGATTGATGCCTCCAGTGCTTCTGTAGAAAAGATGGAGGTTAATCTCTCCCAGGCATTTCTTTCCAACTCTTACTTTATTCTTGAGATTTGAGTAATGGAAATTCATACAGTATTCAATATCTATGCTGTAGCCAGACTCAAATGACAAAAAGTATCACAATTAGAGGGCAGAAATCCATAGAGCTGGAAATTCATCATTTCCTCTGTGAGCAGCCTTCAATCCTGTGTGATTAAATCTAAACTACAATAACTCTGCAAACGGCTAGGTTGTCCCAGCAGTTGACACCCTTTCCAGAATAGAATACTTCAGCCCACTATTGTACTGAGATGCACCTTTTTAACTTTCAACACTGACTGCTAAGGTCAGTTCTAGATGATCCTGTTCTTGCAGAAACTAATTTTGAGTTCACTTATAATTCACTTTCCCTAAAATTAACCTCAAGCCTTCCAAAAGCTCTCATTCTTTGATTCAATTCATTGCCATTGGCACCAGAGCTGGGTTTGTCAGTAACTATATCATCTTTTAGAGCCAGCAGCTCCATTTATTATCCAGACAGAATAAAAACTTTTCTCAATATTATTTCACTGTTTTCATTGTATTTAACTTTCAGACTCATCAAGTAATTTGAGATTTCAAACTGGGAATTCTACTAGGCAATGGCTGCTGTCACTAACATGCAGGGATTTCCCAAGACTGCTACATTCAAAAAGGAACCACAAAACAGAACCACTAGTGCTGAGAGAGGATATAAACTCCATGCTCGTTACTAAATTTCCAACATTTTTTAACAAAACACTGAGCTAACTGCGAAAACACTGAGCAGTGCAATTAGCCACAGAAGTACAAGTGTCAAATGTCAATGGACTCTTTACAGTACCAAATAAAGAATAAAACTATAGTGGACTTAAAAGCCTCAGATTATTAAAAAACATTTTCTAATAGCCATGACCAAGATGCAGTACTTAAAAATGTTGCTACATATAACCATAGTGAAATTATTTAAAAAAGACAAATAATTTGTAATGTAACTGTAAAAATGCAAGCAAGTAGTTACTTTTCTGTGTGACATTCACTTACAAGACAATAGACATCAGCAGTGAATTAAAATATTAAAAACCCCTAAGTGCAGCACAAGTCAGAAAGCTTTCAAACACCAAGCCCACCATACACATGAGTATGGTGGGTGGTTTTCAGCACACTAAAGGAGCACCTTGAGAATCTCAGGAAAGCACATCCCTCCTCTCACATATGCAGACACAGATGCTTCCTTCTCCCTCTTTGTGTTCTCAGTGACAGGTTCCTCTCCCTCCCACCACCTGCTCTTCAGACACATTGAGTTTTACGTTGCATCTTGCTTGTGCCAGGCCAATTCAGATTTAATGCTTAGTGTTGGGAGATATGGTTTGTCTGAGAGTTTTAATACTTTCCTGAGAAGCAAATGTCTGCATTATGAAAAGGAACATTGAATGGTATTAGGAAACTATGATCACTCAAGCAAGATTATATCTCTGTACATCCATTCTGATAGCCAAAACAGCCCAGAAAAAATTTAATGGAAACCACCCTAATCTCTGCTGAAAACTTCTGTAATATGACCAGAGAACATTTAATGTGACTTTCTTTAATATTTGTTCTTCTGCTGAAGGTACGTTCTTAGGCCCTGGCATTCCCTGAATACGTGAGGGACCTTGTTGTAAACAGTTAAGGTCATTACATGGACTACCTGATACATCTCTTGAGATCAGAATTGGTCCATGAGGCAGGATTCCATTTCCCAGTTTGGCCTCGTTTGAACTCTGGTGATCTGAGGCAACAGAGGCTGCCACTACTAACGCACAACCAAGCTCCAGGCATGTTTCTTGGCTCAACAGATCCAAAGACATGATTCAAAAACCTATATGGACATTATCTCCAGTTTTTTTCACATTACTCAGAAAATCTTTTCTAATAAACAGCATAGACCAGGAGCCTTGCAAAGAGCACGTCAGGCTCCTTCGCAGAACACCAATCAATGCTCTGTGCGGAGGAGAGTAACTGTGTCATGTTAGTGAATAAAGCAATTTCTTTCTTTTCTTTAGTGTCTGTGTTGGAAACTACTGTGCTGACACAGTAGTTGAATTTCAATTTCAAATAAGGTGAATATTAACCCCAACCACATGCAAGGAATGCATCTGATAAAACAATTATTTTCCCTTATGAATCACATGTGAAATTCTCATTCTGAGTCACAGGGGAGTATGCACTGCCCACATTCATATTCGTGAATCATGTTCTCATCTTCTCATTTCAGTCAATGCTTTGTGATCTACCTCCCTCTCTAAGTGCCAAACTAATGAAGACCACTAAGGGAACTATTATGTTTTTCTTCTTTTCTTTTAAGCCAAATTTCTAGTATGTTCAGCTGTTACTATTTTTCTTGGAAAAAAAATATAGTCATTCAGCCCACCAAGTTTGTGTTCTGGATGGACAGAAGCCTTGTATGTGCATTTCCAGTGCCTTCCAGCCCAGCCTTGTTCTCTCAGTACACTTGGGGGTCTTTGTGCACAGACACCATAAAAGCCAGCAGATTTCCGTGTGTTCTCCTTTGATGAAGTGGATGATAACCACAGATTTAATTGCCATGCTATGCCTGCTCTGTCCATTATTAAATATATAACCACAAAGGAAAGAATGATGGGACTCAGGAGCTGAAGGGGTGAATTACAGAGGAACCAAATAGAATAATTACTCAAAAATGGTGACAATTTCAAACTATGTCAACATTTTTGGATTTTGACCTGATTATTATTTTTTTTTAAATTGAGATCCTGTCACTGGATTTTGGCTTTATAGCATTGGCCATGGGACCTTCTCCACAGTGTTGTGTCCACATGCTCAAAAGAATTGTCTTTTCCATCAACCGTCAATATTATTTGTTTATATTTCAAAGATTTAGTGTTTATTCAGTTGGCCTTGATCTAAATAGTTTTCTCACCTATCTTTAACCCTCTTGCCACAGATTTCTCCCCTCCTCCACCAAGAAACAAGGATTTTATACTGTTCTTTCTAGAGAAACTCAGGCATATGTGCCATTTGGAAATTCAGGTGATAAGACAAAGCCCTAGAAAATAAACCAAGATAGATGACTCCTATTTTCTTTTTTTCACTGCTCTTGATTTCTCATCTTTATTTTTGAGGACATCTAAGAGAAAACACAGCAGGAGATTTTCTTATAAGAGATTTTCTGCTCTGGAAATGATAGTGTCCCTGATATACTAAAATGAATTCAAGTAAAATATTTTGTCCCTCTCCAAGATATTTTAGAAGTACCAGAGACAGAAAAAAAGGAAAAGAGACAAGGAAAATTCAATTGTCTATATGTTCAGATCCTCGTTTGTCTCTAACACTATGCCAGTACTGCATTTCTGTTTGCTGACTGAGAAACCAGCCAAAAAATTTTGGGACACACTGCCTTAATAGACTAAGCTAAAATTTATCTTTTTTTTTTTAATTACATATCAGCAGGAATAATCACTGATGAGAACAGATGACAACATTGCAGGCTTCCTACCCCATAAGGAATAAAAAGGCCTCAATATTCCTGTGTTTCATAGTAAAACATAGAATAATTAAAATAAATTTTAGCTGTTCAGATGTTCTAGTTATTTATTAATTTTTAGCAACACTATTTTTAAGTCCTCACATACCTTCCGTCAAATTTGTCAAGACCTAATAGTAAAGGACATTGGGTAGCTGCTCAAAGCACATATAGGCAGAGAGATTGGTTACCTTACTAACATGGTTGTCTGGCACTTTCTCCAGCTCATGTTTCCAAACATGATTTTCATTTGGCAGCACTCACTTATGTATTTTGCTTACATATATTTACTCACAGTATGAAGTTTAAGGCTACCTTCAAGGCTTTCTTTAAGGCTTAAGGCTTGTATCTTCATACCACATTACACTGGTTTAACTAAAGGTCAGATCTGAAACCAATTCAAGTAGGAAATGGGTGATGTACTTATTTCACTTGAACATGGACTATTTGGGCTCAGATCAAGTCAATTAGGATCAGGTTTAAATTAAGGGGAAAAAAGCTCTTTTTAAAAGGCAGTAATGATGTCTCTGGTGATTTGTCTAAGTGTAACAAAAATCTGTGCAAATCCATGTGCAATCCATAAATAAAAGCTCAAATGCCCTGGAACAACCTTTCCAAACCCAGGCTATGTATGCACAAGCATGGCTTATTATGCTGCTCAGCCATGCCTCTTTTGCCCCCCCCCCCAAAAAAAAGGATTATTTGCCCAATAGACCTTCACAGTGGCTGTTGCCTAGTTAGCAGTCTGCCAGTATTGCATGATTTTTATCTCATTGTGCAGTGCTCCAAAACTGTTAACTTTGCCATACCAAGCTACTACCTGAAAACACAGTATCTTGTATTAGCCAACAGATCTTAAATAATTATTCTGAACTAGAGATCATGTAGCAGATTAAACTGATGAAGATATGAAATATATGCCTTTGAGGTGTCTTGAAGGGGCGCTCAGCAGTAACGTGCATGTGTTGGACTGGGAGGGAGTCAAAATGAAGTCCAATTTACATGTTGCAAAAAGGGATTGGATGTATAATGAGATTTGATATCTCCATTGTTATAGGATAGTCATGGCTTTTAATAGATTATCCCAGTGCCCATATAGATACTTACAAAGACATTGATTTCCCACTTTTTTTGTCCCAGTGCTCCATCCTATTCCCTAATGCTGATGGGCAGAATGAGAAGCCAACCCTCATCAATGCAGCTGATATATAAATCAACAGCATGGCAAAAACACCCCTCAACAGACTTGGAGGCTCTGCCACTGCTGCAAAGGCTGACAGAAACACATCTGGCATTCCATTGCTCTTTGGACAGAATCACTCCAGCCACTCGCAATCTTGTGATACTCACTGCCTTCTCCCAAGAAATATTACAGGCTGCTTCATTTCTGACCATAAAGCTCAGTGTCTTGAAAACCTCAGCTCTGAAGTCTTGGAAACTGGGAGGTGGGAAAGGCAAGGAAGAGAAAAGAAAACTACCTGAACATTCTCATACATAAAAAAATACTCAGTTTGCAATCTAATGTCCCAATTTTAAAACAACTCCACATTAAACATAGGTATGATCTGAATATCATTACGATCATATTTCTAAAATTTTTCTAGACCTGCATTCCTGTGCTTTTGCCATTTGTAACCAACATAGTCATGAACTAGGCTAATATTTTTCCTACCTATCTACACCAGGATGCTACATGGGAAATCAAGTCATTTCACAAAATAGCAGCTTTTGGGTTGAGAACTTCATGCATAAGACAACATGCACTTTTTTAAAAAAAAATATTATCACTCTGCTTTAGAAAACATTCTAACAAAGAACAGAAAAATAAAATATTAAATAAAACACATGGCAGCAAAAGCTAAAGAACATCAGCTTTTCAGTGATGTTGAGTTTTTCCTTTTATTTGCCACTCTTCCTGACAGTAAATACTGTAGGGTTAGGGGGAAAATGCACATTGACAGAACAACAAAAACTGTATAACTATATATAGTGGATCACTATTTAGTCAGCTTCAAACAAATAAAAGAGCAAAGCTGGATACTTTTTTTTAGAAGCAGCTGATTTCATCTAAAATGGAGGGGAAAAAAATCATCTTTAGAAGTACAATGATCATTAGAAGATAATGAATGTGTTCCTCTGCTGCATTCATAGAAGGACCCAAAGTACATTTTCATTCCACATTCTATATTACAGCTCCTTTCCAGACTTAGCTGAGAATATCCCCAAGTCTAATGGGTTAAATGCTTATTATACCGCTGTCTTATTTGTAACATAAGGCACCTACTACAAGCCTACTCTTCATGCAAAATTGCCAATTTATAGCAATATTCCTTGTTTAGAAAACAAGGCTATCCAAACACTATAATTACAATATGCACCAGCAGGCATAACCCTGCATTAATGCACAGACTCCAGATACATTCGTCAAATAGAGTTTTTTTTCTCTTTGCCTTCTTCTCAGGGTACTTTTAAGTTCAGGGACAGAGAACATGTCTTCATTAGAAACATTAACATTCACAGGCTGTAGTAAATTTTGACAGTGAAAAGGTCTCTGTAACCTTTAGTTGTGCAGAAATTTACTTCCCAAGAAAATTACAGCTGGCACTGTCTTAATTAATGCTAGCTTTCTTTTCTGAAAATTGTGGGCTTGTCAGTAAAAAAGGCAGAAAAACCTGAGTTTAAAAGACTGGACACAAAAGACACCTAGAAATAAAGCCCTGCAAAATTTCATAATATTGCTCTGTTTTTGTTCTACAGTAAGGGGATGAAAAGATCTAATTTGATTTTGCCAAATGGAGCAACATATATGTAATATAGAAATGATTTGCATTCCCTCTTTTGTCTTTGAGTTTTATCATGTAAAGAGTGCTTTTTAAGCCATTCTGTTTTAAAAGCAATAGGTCAAATAAAATCTATATCTGCAGGGGGAGGGGAATAAGGTATGACTTCATTATTTTTTTTTAGCATTGCTTTAAATGCTCCTAGTAAATCATAGCTAATGGTAAGAATTGCAGCTGTGTTTTTCATATGATTTTTAATCGCCTGACATATTTTTTTCTGATTTTTAGAATTATCCTAGCATTACTGTACAAATTTTGTTCTTAATATTTTCCTTCTACATCTCCCAGAGTTCTATTTTGATGGTATAGATTATTTTTTCTTTGGCACATAAAGATTATTTATTTGCTGACTGAATTTTGATCATCCAGCATGGTCTTTTAATTGCTTGACAAGGTGTTAAAAATATACTCTATCTCTGAGCACCATTTTCTTACACACAGGTTGTATTATTGCTAGAAGCAAATAGATTTTTTCCCCCTTCTCTTTTTACTTAAATATAGAATGAGCAATAACATGCCTCTGCATTATTTGTCACCAAAATCTCCTGGATATTGCTTATGCACATCCTTGTATTCACTTTCAGGAGAGATTTACGGCATTTTGTGTTTGGAATTGCTGTGCAGTTCCCAGCTCTATCACTGGAAGCAATAAAGCTCCAGTTCCACATCAGACTCGCATAGTAGGACATGACACCACTTTGGCACTACGTGAAGTTCCAATACTGCATGTCAGCTGTTCAAAACATTTTATGCAAGTTCCTACAAGCACTTTAAATTAAGGTGCCCTGTATAAATGGTTTATTCATGTTTATGAAATGATTAGTTGGTGCCACTACATCCTTTAATAACTTATTGTAAGGCATGTTATAAAATGCATCATCAATAAATGCTTAAAATGCTGCCACAGCAAGGTGATAAGCTGTTACAACAATATTTTAAGATGTAAGTATTGTTCAAATAGTTTGTCTGCTCTTTCAATGCACACACTCAAGTTTTTTTACAAGCATGTTATTGAATGCTGTATAAATAATAAAATATTTATACAGATCACCTTAATTTAAAGTGTTACTATGTTTCCATAACTTCAATGTAGATGCCACATAGCCTGTACAAGCTTGAAGGTGCAGAAGGGTGTCTGAAGAGGAACTTCCCATCTTAGATGCAAATCTCTATTACCACAGCATTCCCTAGACCAGGATTCGTATTTTCAAGGTTTGAACCATTAACCATTTAAGGAATTGTCATGAATAAGGGAGGAAAAGGTAAAACAGGCACCTAAAGTCTGAAGTTCTGACAAATTGTCACACAGAAAATGTTTTGGCTGTTTATAGCCCTTGGCAGTGTTACTGAAATAATAAAATCCCAGTGTGGATTATGGAGCCCATATGGACAAATGTAGGATAAAGGCCTCTCTCTGACACTTTATATACTGGAAAACAAATAGAATAACATCATGGACAAATGTAATGAAAGGAATACAGTCATAAAGCAGACTCTGATCGAGACATTCTCTTGTGCATTTATCAGCTTTTCAGCTTGGCCACAATGAGCTGAAGACTTAAATGATACTCCAAAAGAGAATGCAACCTCTGGAAGAGAAAGCCAAATTCATTGTTCAAAAGCAGTGTAATAGCAACTGCAAGAGTATAACAAGGGGGTCTCAGGATGTACATGCATAAGAGATGTAGTCAAATTTTCCTTGCTCGTTCCCAAATTCATGAAACTACTTAGAGAGAGGAGACTCAAGGAAAGCACTTCTAGATATTGCCTCAAAAGACTGAGATATGACTGGTTTGCCTTTTCTTCTGTCCCAGATGTCCATGGAGAAAATGCAAGTCCAAATTTGCCTCCTACAATCATAACCACAGGGGTTTGGTAGGGATTGTAGGTTAACCCTGCCTCCCTGAGCTATGCCCCTCCCAGAACGTGCCTAGTTTGGGGCTGCATGGATAACTTCAAGACCGAGTTTAGCTCATAAAGAAGTCATACTAAAAGGCTCAGTATTGATGTTCTCTCTCTTTCTTTCCACAACAGTTACTTGTCTTTGGACATAACTGATCATAAACTTATTCAACCACTGAATATTCATCTTTTAACACATTGGAGTACATAGAGGAACCCTCAGTAATTAGCATTCATGAACTTGTATTCTGCAAATTTATTTCCTCAAATATTTTTTTACATGATTTATTAAATAATAAAGCCAAACACTTGGTTCTTAGATCCTGACCCTCTAACCACTCACATATGTGGTGTACATGCAAAAACCCATCTCTTGCCTGAGTTCTTTGAGAATCTCATAGTCTCAAATTGTGATTTGTATTATATTAATGTTTCTAGGTTTTTCAGTGCTGACAGTATGATTTTTCAGTTTCTTTCTTGTCAATTTCCCAGTACTACAGGGACATCTCTTCCATTTTTTTATTTTATAAATTATTACAATATAATTTTTCAGATATTTTCCAAAACTCTTGTGCAAATAGATCTTGTTTAATTTCTAAAAAGGTAATTAATAAAATTAATTATATAGATATTATAGATTTGTATATAGATTAATATATAAAATTACTCGCATGTTCATTTAAGCTTTGTTACTTTATTTATTTTATTGAATGACTATTATGAAATTTAGTGACCTATCAAATCCTAGGCTGTTTCTGCCTCCCACAGGTATGACTTCTCTTCCCACATTTCTGCAGCCTGGCTGTGTGGATTCCTGTTTTCTTGGCAGGGCACAGCCAGCAGGTGGTTTGGCTTGGCAGGCAGGATCACAGAGCAGTTAAGAGGATCCAAGGCTGGGCTGTAACTTTTAGGATGTTGTGAGAGAAAACTCAGTTTCAGAGAGGTCTTGAGGAAATAGTCACTGACAACCAGCAGCCAGCTGCACAGCAACACCCTTCTGGTATGTGTCCCTTGAAATAAGAAAACCAACTCCCATCTTTAACCTCACCTTTATGACAATGTGAGATCAGAGACTCACTTTCTCTAAAGTAAGAAGAAATTATTCATTAGTTTGTACTGACCTTCTGCTGGAATCTCAAGACTGAGCTCTGACAGCTCTAGAGTGGTTTTACTACCAGTATCCTCTGTCCTTGTGGCAGATGTTTTTAGCCATTTTCTAGCCATTCTGATGCAAACTTAGAGGCCTCTTTAGTTTATCCAGTAGAGTCCATATGAATAAATATAACTGGGTGTCTGTTAAATGTCTTCCTTTCTCTTTGATTTAATTTAAAAAATAATACCAACATAGATGTAGGATATTTACTTATTCTTTTCTTTATAGTGTGTTTATATGTGTTATAAAGAATGGAATCTTTGTGTGTTACATATTGACCTCTTAAATTGTTTTATGACTACTTGAAAAAAAGCCTATGAGTGGATTGGCAGACACTGTCATCTAGAAACATACATCACTAATGCTTCATTTTATTCTTTTGTGTGCGAGAGCCCCGAAAATACTTATCTCTGCCTTTCAAGGAAATCATAAATTTGTGGTGTGCATGCGCAGCCTGCAACAGCTTCTTGTTAAGCACAGAGGGCCCTCAGGGCACAGCAGCTTAGTGTGATACTTTTGCCTAACTGTTGTTAACATGTGACACTTGAATTTGCCCCAAGATAATGTACAAATACGTTTTAGAGGTTTTCCTAATGATAACCACAACGTTTCATCTTGCCCTTCTAATAAAAAATTTAGCCTCCTAGCCTATCCCCCATGCACTGCCCTCCTTCCCCCCGTTCTTGGTGATTCTGACATTCAATTTGGAGATTAATGTCAGCAAGAAATCCATATGTACTCCTAATAGTAGTAGGCATGCCCCTTTGAATTTATTTTTAAGTTTCAGTGGAATTAAGTGATATTTTCTTCCTTCAGTAATCTCAGAGAATTTTCCACCCTTCCAATGTTTACAAAGGAGAAATTCATGCTTCATCTTACTGAAAACACTTTTGTCTTCAGATTGAATGTATACTGGTATGTACAATGATATTGGTAAGATTTATTGGACAGCTCTACAAAGGAGACTTTTTTTGCAACAGAATAGTCAAAAAAGAGTTTACATTTTCAGTAAAGCTCAGACCACAAGTACTGTGATTATACTTATATTTTCCAGAACATTCTGTTCTTGGCCTCTTTCTAAATAATTATTCAATGCCTTCAACGCCATTTTGGTGGTCATCTTGAGACTAAGACAACCCAACTAAAAATAATTCCACTTAGAGAGACCCATATTATGTTGAGGTTTAGCACCAATCTTTTAACATTTCTGACCAGTCCAGGATGGAAGGAAAACATGCTTGGCCTATGTCGCCACTATTTTGGTACCTTCAATCCAACATTTAAACATCCACTGTTCACTACAACCCTGAGAGTCTACTAAAGATGACCCAAGCCTATCCCGGTAATGGAAATCTCAACACAAAATTCCAAGATTGACCTGGCTCATGTGCAAGGTCAGCAGCCTCCAACTGCAATCCATATCCACTGTTGCCTGCTGATGTAATATTTGACCTTCATGTTCCGCTGTGGGGACAGGATTGACAGTCCTGGAAGCTGCAGGCCAACACTTCCAAAAGTATTAAAAGTTTAAATAAAGAAACAATGCAATTTCAAGTGTTCTTGGGGATACAACTCGATCTTCTTATTGCAACTCAACTATAGCAAACACAGAATTAATTAAGAACCTCGGTCTGTGCTCTGTCTTCCTTCCTAGAACATGTTGGATAAAGATCACAAAACCTCCATCCAATTTACAGTGTTATGCAGATTGTGCAAAGGTTGTTTTGCATGACAGACAAGAGAACTGTGGGCAGCATCATCTGTGCCATAGTGGTCTTTTCCACACTGCCTGCCTATCAGTTACAAAAAGTTCTTTGAAACAGCATTTCTGCTTGGTCATCCCAAACTGCAAACGCGCAAACTTGTCTTCTGAAGGAGACACAGAGAGTCAGAATCTGCACATGTCTAGGAAACCTTACCTGTGCATTCACTGTCCATAGCAGGGAGGAGGCTGTGGGCAGGAACAGCCCCTTTAGGCTCATCTCCAATTTGCTTCACTCACCTTCTAGGGAAGATCCCTGTGAGCTTCTGCAGTTCCCTTTCTCTGTCATCTTCCCTGGATCCATTCCCGCGGTTCCCAATCTTCTTCCCCATCTGCAGCAGAGAGGAGCTTGTAGGCCTTAACAAGAAGCAACGCACTGACAATTATTATGTTCTGTATTAGAAGCAAGAACTTTAAAACATATTTTCTAACACAAGTATTATTTTTAAAGCACAACATGATTTTTAGACACTCTCATTATTTGTTTATTTTTAGCACATATCAAACCACAGCAGTTCTCCCTTCAGGCTATATTTGACAAAGTTACAGAGACTTTCCAGGCCACCTCAAAGCAGAGATTAATCCAAACAATTTAAACCTCTCACTGTTCCACAGGAGGATGGCATTCGATTGGATTATTTAGGGAGGACAAAATGTTTTTGTTGATGAGAGAGATGAAATCCTCGGAGAGGGAAATCAATCTTATGTAGAGACCCTGGAGCATTGATCTTGGTGTACATTGACAATTTCTGGTTGTTTAGCTATTTGGAATGACCGCACAAAATGAGCAAGTTGTTATAGTTTTAAGATTTTGGTATTTATTGGCAACTCCAGTGCTCATATGATTAATCACACATTCAGAGTGTGAGCTCAGTAGAAATTGACTGCAACGCAGCAGAAACAAAGTTTTCAGTTATCATTGTGTAATAAATTGAAACTATATCCCTAAGCAGATTTGTCTTCACGTTTCCAATTTGCCTTGTTAAAAATTGTTGTTTATATAGTAGTTAGCAAAAATGCAAGTAATTACACACAGAATTCATTCTAAGTGATTCTGTATTTTTTTTCCTCTTTATTGGTTTTCTATCTTCATTAGCCAATATCTTGTTATACCTAAGCAGAAACCCCATTCAAGAAAAATCAAAAGTCAGGCCATGGAATGAGCACTTCCTTATATTGTGGACACATTTCTTGGATATAATGCTGCAAAAACAAGGCCTTCTGAACAAACCAATCCAAATGCAAACATTCTTTAATAAACCATTTTTCCCTTTGTACTTGGGCTCTCTGGTGTATCCCGATGAGAAGGAGAACAGAGAACAAAGATTTTGGTTTATATATTTCATATCATGAATATTATTTATTCAGAAAGAAACATTCTCCCAAACACAGCTAGGGTTTTAGAGACACACTTCACACTGTACGAGTATCCCTTTCTTTCACCAAAAAAGAGATGCAAAAGTAAGACCATAACTCTAATTGGAAACTGCAAAAAATTTGAGGAATAAAAACACTGACAAAAATATCTTTAAAATGAGGAGTCCCAGGTAGGGAGAAGTCCAAGAGCCTATGAAAGAAGGAGGTGCTCTAGCTTTGGTGTAGTGGTAGAGACTCGTGCTGGTAAAGGCTGATAATGCTTTGTTGCCTTTCACTGGGATCCCACTGTAACCTCGAAGCAGGCAGCTGCAAGGATCTACTTGCTAAAGATAAGAGCAAAACTGTGGAACAGAAAGGGAAAACCCTGTAAGGCTGGCCTTGTGCTTCCCTGGAGAGGCTTACATACTCATAATGTACAGAAACTATAACCAGATCAGAAGAGACCTAATTACAGAGCTCAGAGATGTTAATGACACACAGAAATTTACATGCAGCTGAAAATATGAATATCTCTAAGCCAGCAGTCATATCTCCACAGGGCTGGCTTCAGAGCCCATATTTTATATTCTGGGAGGGTTTTTTCCACTAAGGTGAAGCCTTTCAAATAATCAAAACAATCTATTTTTTAAGTGAACAACACTAACCATAAACCTCTGTAAAATTGTATTGACCAAGATATTTTTTTTCTATTTGTAATTCCTTCTCTTATGCTCTGTCTGAATAGAGCTTCCAATAATAATTCCTCACATTTATCTTTCCATCTTTCAATCTCAAAATCCTATGTCTGATTTAGACACAGCAATCTTCAAAGCAATGAATACCTTTTTAATTTACTGAGACCTTTAAAGGATAAAATTACTAAATGATTTTTCTTGGAGTTCTTATTAGGTACAAGGGGATTTTTTTATGCTTATATTTATTTACTTTACCAATCTGTGTAACACTATGGTTGTGTAGTTGACTGACTTCTATGTTCCTTGTTTCTCTTTACCTTCAGGGAAACATCCTCTATATCTTTACCTGTAGTGAGATAAGGAGTTGTCACAGCTGCTGTCCATGCAGTCCTCAAACCAGAGAGTACTGTAATAAATCCTGTTTTATTTTATGGACAAATAAATGCTGAGGTAAAATATTCGAGGATCGTTGCTTGAATACTTGCCATAGCAGTGCTACTGTAATAACCACTATGACATTAATTTACTGCAATGTGCCGTAGGAAGAAGGAAGAAGGAGGGAGAAGGGCATTAAAAGAGAAAAATTACTATCCTTTGGATTTATTGGGATTGGCCTTCCTCATTTTCAGCCATCATTAGTTGATTAGGTGCTGATGACAGTATGGACAAGCGTGCTAGAATAGTTGGCTAAGAAAAGCCCTAAAGGTACTCTGTTAATTGAGATGATGTTCATATTGTACTTACTGAACATAACTGCAGACAGTGAAATAAGAGCTTAGTGTTGTGTAACAGACCACATGAACATTCACTCATTATCAGTCTAAAGGGGTGAAAACACTGCATACAGGCTACTGGTACTAGAGGGGGAAAAAAGAGATAATATTAAAACCTGGAGGGGACTGTCGTGAGAAACTGTATTTTATACAGCATTCTCGGAGGGGTTTAGAACCTGTCTAATGTTGTTCCATAGTTGCATTAGGGAGATATTATGGTACCAAAGGAACTGACAATTTACTCAAGCCTTCATCATGTAAGAGCTCTGAACCTGAACCTTACAGAGCAGCCAGATTTGCTTACCCACAAGAAACTTAAATGTTACTGATACTCTTTTGGTAACTGTATTCCACACACTTAAAACTTTAAGGTGATTTGGAGAAAATGGCAAAGAAATGCCACTCTGTACCTCTTTTAATCTTGTTTGTGAAAAATTAATATTATACATGAAGATAGAAATGTGCCAACCTCTGCACAGAGCCTGCAATGCAATGGATACATGGAATCAACAGTAGCATTTGGGTAACAATGGTAATGCTATTACCAATGACTCCATCATGTTAAATAATTCAATATGGACATTAGCCTGCCTCTTGATGTGGCCAGGATGAATTTCAGCTTGGTGGCTAGACAGTCAAAAATAAAAAAAGCAAAAACAAACCTCTAAAAGCTTCAGAATGAAGCAGACAGTAATTTATAGGATCCTGTGAAGTTTAGGCAAATCTACAACTTTTTTCAAACCAGTAGTCCTATGAATGTATTATCCTCAGATCAAAATTATCCTTGTACTTGAAGCATTGTGCTCTCAGTGTTCAAGCTTAAAGTAGGTCTTTCAGAAAAGTGAGAAAATTAAATCTGGCCATTAGCATGTTGATGCTGAACCATCCAATTCCAGGTAACAAGTCCTCAGCAACATCAGAAACTGTTCACATGAAACCATGAGACTCAGAAAATGCTGCTTTAGTCATAAAGCAACACTCTTTCTACTTGTAAAACTTTAGTATCATTCTGTTAAAGTTAAATACTATTTACTAACCTACTATGATAGGTCACTAATGCCCAGTTGACAAACACTGAGCCCATGAGATGGTGAATAGCAAAACAGTTCTTCCTGACCCAAACAGGAACTCATTTCCTTTGGTCTATCACAAATCAGAAATTTCATCTCACAACATGTGGTAACAATCTTTACACTAGAAATACTCAGAAGCCTGGGTCAAAAAACAGCACAGAAATTTAGACTATGCCTATGAGGAACAGTGTACAATGGACCAGGAAGTTAAAAAAAAAAAACCAACACCTTTTTTTGACTGAGCAAGGTCTTTAAGTGCATTACTGCACAGTCAAATCAGAAATTACACATACAGATGGCCATCCATGCTCACAGATATTGTTGGCATCACTAATCCCTAGCCCAGTTTTGTCATGGGACATTATAAACATCCAAGGGCTTCTTCTGACATCAAATTCTTCTTACAATAAATATGGTTCTATCTTTAATGGCCAGTGAGATAATAAATGATGTTGCCTTTTTTCAGACATCTGTTGTGACTCTGGCATTCAGCTCGGTGGAGGGAGAGTAGCAATTGATCACATTATTGGATATCTAGACACAGTGTAGTTACATCTTTAGTAAAAGGCTTTGAAACTCTAGAAAAAAAGTCTGAGGTAACCACAAGAAAAATGAAGAATATTTGAAGAGTCAGATAAGGAATCAAGACATCCAAAAGAAACGAGATTCAGGATAAGAGACGTGCAATACTCTCAAAAATGTTGGAGCAAAAATATTCCCTTTAAAATACTCATCCCAGAAAGCTCTAACAGGATCAGGCTTTTACAGCTCATGTTGTCTGTCTGTTTCTAAAATCACTGTGATTGTGGATCCATGTATTACTGTCATGGCAGTGACAGAGAACAGATCTGTTTAAAGTGCGCTTTACCAAGGCCTGTCAACATTTGAACTCAAAGAGTGATAGATTTGATAGGTTTGGGAGATGCTGTTTCCTGCCACTACCCGGGAGGGCTGACACAAGAAGCAGAAATAGACCAGACCCAAGCTCTGAAGTTTTCACCATGTCTTGCTGCTGGCCAGGAACAGTGATGTTGCATAACTAAGAACAGGAAAATAAATAGAATAAACATTTAATTTATAAACCAATCCCAATGGATTACATGCACCCTTTGCATCCAGAGGGTATGTGGCTCCCTGGCCAACCCCACCTGCCAGGCAGCCTTTCCTGCTTACTGTTCCTCAAGAAATCCCTTTGCTCCAAAGCCATCTTTGTTCTTCCATAATCAACATATCTGACTGTCACACTTGGTCGCCCTCCTTCACAACTTCCACTTTCCAAGATGTTCCTCATCCTCCCATGTAACCTTGCTGTTCTTTCACTGTCTCTGACAGGTTATTCTCTGTCCAGGTCCTGATTCAGCCAACTTTGATCCCTTAACATGGTCTCATCTAGCTAAACAACTTTACTGAAATTTCTATAGTCATAGAGCTTGCATTGCTCTATCCCATATATACACGTGTATTGCCAAAATCTCTCTATATCTTCTGCATGAAGAATGAGATCTTATCCCATTAACTCCCTCTTATCTCACCATACCTCCAACCTACTTATTCCTATTCATCCCCGCTACACACCTACCCGGAGAGACCGCTATTCCAGTCTACCAACCAGAATAACATTCAGGCACGACCCTACCTCACTGTAGTCTCTTCACTGAGCATAACTTTCCTTATTATGACTCTTGCTCCTCCCACACACCACTGCAGAGTCTCCTCCACTCCACAGCAATAGACCCAGTGAAGTTTGGTGTCAGGCTTGGAGTCTCTCGCTGATAAGCAGGTGGAGATTCCAGTCTAAACAGTTCTTCCTTTACAGCATCATGCTGGTCAACTGAAACAAGCATTAGCCACTGCCACAGGAAGAGAACAGAATCCATATTTCAGAACAGTGGGTGAGAACTGATTTTTTTTCCTTACCCCTTTAAGGGGCTCTGTATTTAAAGAATAAAAAAAGGGGAAGTGTTATTATGGGACATGCAAATGAGCAATATCCTTGTAGTTAATTATATGGACTCAAACCTACTTAGACAGATTTTTGATTTTTAAATCTATGTAATAGATATACACCACTCTGGGTTTTGCAAATGACCAGGTGCCTCGGGAGTGATGAAATTGAAGCTGAATTTGTTGCAATGCAATTTAAGATGTGCTAGAGCCACTGGAGAGGGTATTAAGACCATTTCTCAGGACTCCAGCACCTATGAAGCAGTTCAGTTACACACCAGAGTGCTTTATCTTCCTTCCCCAAGCTTCTGTGAGATAAGATTAAAACACAGGTACCATTATGGCAGAAACCACCATTGCATCAAGAAATCTAATGAACAGTGTGTGTCAATGTGTGATGTTACTCAACTCAGCTGCAGCCCACACAATTAATTCACCCTCTTAACACTTCTGTAACAGTTAATATTGGAGAGTAAAATGGCATCTGAGATTCTTGTCTTCAGTTTGGTAAGAGAAAGAGTTAGGGGCCAGAAAACAAGATACCTATTCTTTTATTCCCTTCATCGAGGCTGAAGAAAGATGTGTCTCTTAGGGGAGTGGGGGAAGTTAATTAAGAAAATCTTCAGTGTTTAATGTTGTTAATGTCTATCCAGTCCTTAGAGAAGTTTTGATCACCAGCAAAACAAAACATGATGGATCCATATGCAACCTCATCAAAACAAGGAGAAGAATTTGGGGAATTACATCACTGCTACCCCATGCTGTGCTTGATATCAAGGGAGATGAGATTTTATTTTTCCTCAGAGTGACCGCAGTCATCAATATTTTCAAAATCTTGTTGATGGTATTTTCATCCAGGGGACCACCACATCCTAATGCTCTTGAAAAATGGAAACAGATCTGTCCTGTCCCATTACTGCTTTGGAGGCAATGAGGCCCAGTTAGTCAGGTGATTGGAAATCATGAAGATTTATGGGTAGCACATAAAAATTGTGGCAGGAAGGAATCAGTGAAGAGATTATTGGTAGGGCCTAGGGAGACCTGCTATAGTCAGGTATCAGACTACAGAAGAGAAAATGGTAAAAACATACAAACCCAAAGCTGTAAGAAAATACATCATTATCTTTCTAAAACTGTACCTTGCTGAGTAACTTCTCTTAGGTGGCATTCACAAGCTGTGTAGGGAGACTGGCTGTGTTTGACAGATTTTGATTTCATTGCAGTGTTCATACTTTGTGAAAGCATAAAATTACCCTTTTTTATACATATTTTTGCTGTATCTGTTTTCACTGAGTTTTCTAAGAACTCAACAAATCAGGTGTTGATCAAATTTTCTACTACCCCCTAGATATCAGAACATATTTTGGTTCTTCTCTTATTTTCCATGAATTATTTCTAGACTCCAGGCTGGAACTCCAAACCTTTAGGGCAGTATCCTGAGCAGGGGCCATAAAAACAACTGATGGTGTATCACAACGTTCACTGTTTCTGGAGAACTTGTCCAATTACTAACCCAGCAAATGCTTTTAATACTACAACAGGCTGGGAATTTTGGTTTTATGTTTTTTAGCAAGCAGGATACACAGATCACTAACTTGGAAAAGGAACATGAAAGGACTTTTATTTCCTTTTATGATGGCTATGTATAAATAGCCACAACTACCCAGGATCAAATAGTTCATTGTGAATAACAACTGCTAATTCAGCTAATTCTTTAATTTTCGTAGGCAGTTGGTGAACATACTCTGAAGTCTGTTACATATTCACAATTTCTAAGCATTTGAAGGGGTTTTTTTGGAGAATACTTCTTGGCATATTGTTGCTTCACAAGTTCTTTATTAGAGGAATTCTCTCTTCATGTGGCTCATTGAGTCACCTATGGCTGTGGGTTCTTACACAGCCTCACACAGTGGCTCTGTGCTTTCCATGCCAGGCTGCTCATCCCCCCAGCACAGCTACAGACAGGGATTAATCAACTATATAATGAGAATAATCATAATAGTAAATTGAACTTGGAGACTGTTTGTAAAAGTTGTTGCAAAAATACATTATTTTTTGGCTTATCTTTAGAATTTACAAATTAATGTACTGATTCAAAATTTTTTTCATAGAAATAGGTTTCTAAGGCAGCAAAGGGTTAGGGAGAAACTCCTCCTCTTTGCACTTTTCTAGCAGAATAAAACTGACAAATTTAACTATTTCAGTAAAATAGTTCATCTACAAGTGATAATAATAACTGTTATAGGATGGTGAACAAAAAAGTGAATAAAGGTATGATACAATTCCTTATGACAGAGTTCTATACTATTTTGAGATAAAATATGACTGCAAAGAAAGAAGGTGTCCTTGTCAAGATTAATTAACCTGAGTATTCTTGGGAACTTATGTCATTGCACATCTGTGGCCTAAAGGAAAGAGGCACTGAATGAAAAAACACCCAAAACCTGTAGGAAGGGAATGTCAGAGAAAATTCAGAAACATTTACATATTTTTCAATGACTGTTTACTTTATATAAGTAGCAAAATAGGTATTGCCTGTGCAACTTTCCTGTGTTCCTCTCCAGCCTCTAACTGTACAACATTGTGCAAGTGACTGGTGCAGTGCATACAGACTATTTTAAGAATTTTATTTCACTTCTCAGTCAGCTTCATAATGGAAAGTCTTTTTTAATTGTTCAAGACCTGACACCATTTACTATAGGTAAATTCACCTTGTCCTTTGTCTTTTATTAGCTGCTGAATGTTTTATTTACCAACTTTTCCTTTAAAATCTAAGTTCCCTTGATCAGTGAGGGCTATGAGGGATGCTTTCTGTTCCTCTGGACTACCCTTGAATGATTTAGGTCTGCTCTTTACATGTCCCAGGTCATGCCAGTGCTCCTTCACATGTTCTATGCCACCAGGATTCTACATAGACATAATGGAATGGAGATAAACCTTTTTCCTTTGGCACACCCAGATGCACCCACACTGCATCCCTCAGCACAGGGATACTGGTTATCTTGGTGGAAGCTGGTATAGCACTATGCAACACCCCAGCTGGTCCAGTACTGAGCCAACTTCTTTGGAGAGGTGGCCTGAGTATTTCTGCACTGCAGCTCATACAGTGAGAACATACACTGGGGCTCACAAAACAGCAGGTAGAAAGGCTAGAACACACATCAAAAGAGAATATTCAAGAATATGCAGAGATTGTACAACTAACAGAATTTTTCCCCGCACACTGTGAAAACAGATTGCAGTTGCAATGTGTCAGACCTCAAAAATTAAAATAAAGAGGGACTCTGCAACATGTGAAAATACCAGTTTTGGTATATCCCCAATCATATTGCAAGAAACAATTCTGGGAGCTGTAGCAGCAGAGAAAGGAAACAGAATGAACAAGGGTTCCCATTACAAATCACACCTCCCTCTTCACTCTGGACTCAAGCAAGGGGCACTTCTATTCACTGTATAGCTTGTGTGACATATGCCCACAAGGTGTTCTGCAGCACGTGGTATGAAATCAGGACAGGGCTCATTTCTAGACCTTGCTGGTGTAACCTCAGCAGCCTTCCCTCCCCCTCCCAAATGTCCTGCCCAGACTGTCACTCAGGCAAGCCTGAAGGGCAGTCAGGGCACTGCACAGCCTACTTTTGACATGCTGTCAAATATTCATTTAGATGGGCCAAGATCAACTTTCTCAGGCAAGTCTTAGAGCTCCAGCAGCAGTAGGCTGCCCAAGTGCAGATGTGCCTTAGGGCATGCCCAGGTAGTCAGGTGCAGCCAGCTGCATGCCAGCTGTGCTTGCGTGTGGAGCCACACAGCTGGAAACCAGCCAAGAGCAGTTTGGAAGCTGCAGAACCACACAGAGCACAAGACTGAAGCAGAGATGGCATGAGCATGGCAGAGCTGCCCATGGGCATGTGGCTAATCCAGCTGGCTGAACACACTCATGTGCTTGAAACAGCCAAATGGCTACGTGCCTCACTAAATCCAGGGCTCGGATTTGGGCTCTTTTGTTTTAAAACAATTTTTTTTTTTTTTTTTTTTTAGAACTACTGCTTTAGGGAACTGATGGCACTCAGACACAATGTAATAAGTACCTATGACAGGAATAATTATAATGTTATGAAAAACTCATAAAGAAGGAGGGAAAAATAAAAAAAAGTCAAAATGATTATAATCTTAGGGAAATATGCATTTACCAAGTAAATAATAAGGCTTTCTGAAAGTCCCAAATAATTAACACAAATCTAAACCCTCTGGTGTTCATTCTCAGGAGAGACATTTGAGACAGATGCACCCAAGAGAATGCAACTGATGAAAAGGAAAATATTCCAATCTCCTGGCTAAACAATGTTCTTTGTGTAGATTTTTAGTAAGTATTTTAAACAGGAAATTAAAATGAACTAATAATTGTTACACAATGCTCAGATACTAAGGTGATAAGAGTATTTTAAACATCATACCAAATGCCAGAAAATTCAAAGTTAATGTTGATGGTCCACGTTTAACAGACCTATTATCCTCATTACTAATAACAGCAATGTCAGCAGCCACGTTACAGCTCTGAATATACTTTTAGAAGTAACATCATGAACCTGAACTCAAAGGGAATGTTCATATAGGCTAGATCATTTTATGGCTTTAAAGATGAAGGGCTACACCCTGCTGTGCTTTTGTTCTAGAGATCCCAAAGAATTAAAATCAAAGGTAGTTTTTTGATTTTTTTTTAACCTTCTTTACCCTCTTTCTTGTTCTGTTAATATTTTTGAACCAGAACTGAACTCATCTTTCACAGCACTACATTTATTCACTACCTCAAGTCACAAAACTACTATGAACTCCAGCCACCTCCAAAGTGAAGGGTGACAAGATGGAACTGCAGTTCAGACTAGGAAGTGAAGCATATCTTATTTCATGGAAGCTACATGGGAAAGCTACAACAATAACACACTTTTATCCAGCAGCTTAAATTAACGTAGTGTCAGTATTAACAACAATAAACCTTCTCTTGCAGACTTTTTTCATGTAGTTGCTCCACTAAACATACAACAAACAAACTAAAACTTGCATTATTATTTGCATAGCAGCTGCATTAAACCAGAGGATAGCTAAAAAGCAGCCACGCTTTATAATCTTAAATGTCTTCTCCAACCCAAATGACTCTACAATTCCCTGGAAAAGGCATTTTTATTTTGGAGCACAAGCCCCACATTTCCAGAATCCACCTCAGAACTCCACTTCCCAACTACTAAGAATATGCAGATGATAGATATCATTACATTTAACAACAATTATTTATTTATTTCATGAAAGCCGGAACACAACTGCATTTTTAAATAATAAAATCTTCCGTGAAACAAAACATCCACTCAAATTTAACTTCAAATGCAAATGTAGCTCTCTCAGAAGTCTGTAGAGAATTTTGGCACTTGTTTCTTCAACAATAAGATCAGGCTGCCTGCCTGGATCTCCCGGGTCCCAGAACTCCACATTATGTCATTATTATTATTTGACAGAAGCCTGAGAAATGTGCTAGGTACCTCCCCACACAGATAAAAGGCCATAATCTTGGAAAAAATATGGAAGGCTTATCCTGTTTCCACACTGCCTGTTGGACAGTTTAGGAACTAAGCAGGTGTCTCATATCAAACTCATATGTGAAGTCAAAATATCAAACCCTATCCTAGTTCTTCTATTTATATTTTCTTCCAGACCTTTAGACGTTTCCATTTCTAAATATTTTCTCTTCAATAAAACAAGCTGAGTTTATATATTTACACATGCAAATAAGATGTTGAAGGCTGTGATAGGTTATCTTTATTTTTTAGGCATTTCTCTTGAATTTTTTTCCTAGAAGTTCTAGGGACAACATGTGATGTAGCAATTACTAATATACTGTAACTATATTATTCCAGTGAATGGCAGATTACACAGGTATATAAAACATTCATAGCTATTGGTGCATCTGTTCGTACCTCCCTAATGCTACAACAAAATCCAGTGTTTTCTTTAAAAAATTTCTAACACAAGTTTCAGCCTGCCATGACTATGTGTACAAACTGTGTATCTATATGTATAAACTCTGTATATAAACAGTTTAATACATTGCATGTACAGCAGCTAAATAGTCTGTGCAACGTACTGACACATCCTGAAATAAACCCCCAAACATGCTGGTTTGTATCTGAAAAATACTGAATGCAAACTTTCAATGCAGAAATGTTTTAAACAAAGACACGATAAATTACTACACAGATAGTAACCAAGTATAAAAATACTTTTAGCATGAAAGCTTAACATGTCAGAACATTAAGAATTTTAGTACCCGTGTGAGATAAATATCATCTTCATATAAGAAATGAGTAGAGAAACGTTTTGCTCCTCTTGAGGAACCTCTGCAGAACCTTGGAATGAAGTCCTGGCCTCAGCTCTGCAGTATAAATTATCTCCCACTACCACTAGTGTAAGGATTGGGTTTTGGGACTCCTGGAAAAGCCAGAGAACACCCTCAGTAGCCCGGTATCAGGCCTACCCAACCTCTTCCAAATGCAAGAAAAGTGGTATGCTGAATGACTGTACAAAGCCAACTATTCTGGAATGCCACACAGGCTGACTGATGTTCTCAGGCTGCACTGATCCACCCCAGTTTGCCGTGATGACAATTTATTCTACTAAAAACTGATCCCAATTAAAAATGTCCAAAGTCTGGGAGATGTGAGGCATTTTCATCAGGTTTATCTGCTTTATCAATAGCTGAAGTTCTTCTAAAACCATTTTTACTTTCTTTCTGTATTTCACTCCATATTATGCTGGTAATTGGTTGACCTATAAGCTTAACAATACAAAATAATTCTGATTGGTTATACAAAAATATCTATAGACAAAATGCAAAATTTTTCAGAGTGATCATTAAAATTGCTCCTATTTTAGTTTCTTTTAAATAGTGCCAGTCTAACACATGGTCCCTGTCAAGAAATACAAGAACAGGAAAGTTCAGGAAATTCATAGTTTTTAATCTTTGAAATGCTTTTGCATACAAAGTGTATCTTTAAGGGAAAATACCTTGGCAGTGTCAGTGTCAGACACAATAGAAGCTTTATCACACTTTTACTGCACATCTAAAAACATTGCCAAACACTTTAGAATTTAACAGTATTTAACATTTATGCAATGAAGGCAGAAGTTTAAAATACCAGGTTCCCTTGTGCTGTAATACTGCATGTATTTTCCCTTCATTTAGTACGTTCTTTTTTTTTTTTTTTTTTTTACCTGAGGGAAAAAATACATAATTTTGACTCTGACTCCTGCAATTTACTGTTTCCTCACTTCACACTGCAAGGAATGGAACATAGGTTACATATTCCCCAGAAGAAATCAGTGTCATTGTTTGTTAAGTACCTATTTCTGGAACCACAAATACTGCTTCAGTTTTCCTTCTCCAGTGAAAACAGTGATTTTGTGACCAGCAAGATTGTACTGGGAACTCCAAAACACTGATAGGCTTTTTATCTCATAATTAAAAAAAATCAAAACAAAACCACAAAACCCCCCCTAACAGCTAAACCTTTAATTCCTGTACAAAGAGGAGTTGTCCTCAGGAAGACATAACATCTCTTACAACTAACAATGATCATATTTATACAGACTCAGGAAATGGTGTAAGATTTAAAAAAGCAGATTTTCTTTTCTAAGTTTCAAATAGCATACTTGATTATTAAAACTGTCATTTTTCTTACCTAAGGTAATGAAAACAGACTTATATCCTTTCAGTTCTACTTCACTCTAGGAGAAATACCTCAGAAATCAACTTCTTGTGCTTCACTTTAGCTTTGTTAACACTACTATGGAATTACTATTTCTCTATTCCTACCTATCATTTTGAACAAATGGGTTGGATGATACCTTATACTACGAATTACATTCACTTGTAGCATTAGACATAAAGATTTCTTTTAATTTACCTTTGACCTGTCACATCCCTTTACAGTTATGGTACAAAGTAATGTATGAGCTAATAATGGGTAAATCCAATTACTGTTAAAAAAGACCCCAATGTACTAGCATACCTAAACAAATATACTAATTAATATACAGCCATTCTAAGTTTCTTTAAGCAACAGATTCTCAAAAACATTCATTCTCTTCCAACTTACACTTGAACTTTTATTTTTTTATCTTGAGGAAAAAACAACTTTCCAAATCCTACTTGCTCATAATGCTTCTCTGATTTTAGATCAGTATTTTTATTGAAATTCTCTGTGCTTCAAAGGCAGATCAATAAACTTTATGGGCCAGATTTGGACTAACAAAACCAGGTACAACTCTGCTAAAGTTAAATGAATTGTCCCCAGTTGTATCAATGATAAAATGGGCTTTTCATGTTGTATTTAAAAAAAAAAAAGGACAAAACAAAAATACTAACAAAGGGAATGCTTCATACATAGTTTATCCTAAAACATTTACTTTTGGTTTTTAATTGTAGTGGTGTTCTGTAAAGAAACACAACCTTACAGGGCATTTTCAGGAATAGAACAGTCTATACATTAAAAGGCAGCAAATGATTCATAACTGCTTAGCGGTCAGGCCTGTGGGGCCTTGCTTCCCATGTGAAATTTTTTTCTGCATTGCAAACTCTTACATTAAATTGTGATAAATGAAGAGCGGAGGCTATTCATACAAATCAATGACTTTAGTGTATGTGTCATTAGCCTGAGAGATGCAGGCAGCGGTCACTACTATAAATCATGTGATGATCTGCTGTCTGCGACTCGATGCAAGCAAGCAGATGCATTAGGAAGGTTAAAGAATGAAATTAATCTGTGCATTTCCCTTTCTTTTTTTTTTTTTCCTTTAGTCACCTGGTCATATGGAAAGAATTAAAATCACATGATCCAAAGTTAAACTAGCTACAGAACAGTAAATTGGCTAAGTTAGATGTCACCTTTCAACTTAAAGTTAATTAAATATTAATGGGATTAATTTATTCATCATCATACGAAAAGTAAAATATATAGATTAGGTAAAATCCACCAGTGCTCCTCACACAGGAGTTGATATTATTAATTGCTTTTAATGCAGACTGTGGCACAAGACCACGTGCAAGAGATCAAGCACCCCGCAAAATGCGCTCTGATACTTTTAAGTGCAGCATATTTCTTTCTTCACATTTTATAAATCCAGTGTTTAGTAACCCATAGCCATGCTCTTCCTACCAGTACCTTGGAGTGGGTTATGAATATGAGTCAGGTTGAATGTATTACTGATGATGGAATACATTTCCAGATAACTTTGACTGGGAGTGTTAATGGTGAGAGTGTGCAAAAGGGGTCAGGGACAGTAAAAAGAGATATGGACAATATAATTTTAAAACTGGAATTAATGAATTTGGGAAGGCCATATTTGATATAAATGTTAGGCCAAAGCCTTCAGTCTTTACTCAATACTTATTCAGGCAAAACATCCACTGACTGCAGTGACAGATTTCCTGGGATGAGGACTAAATATGCCCCAGGAGTCAGATTGTGCCTTACTTTACAGAAGCAGAAATTGAGAGGATCATGCAAGAATCCAGGCCCCACTGCATCTGTATGGATCCTGCAGGTTACACACAACTCCTTTCCCCAGCTCCAGCACCTCCCCTTTGCAGTGTCACATCACTTAGCAAGGAAGAAGTTAATGTATGGAGAGCAGAGGCACAGAGCCAGAGTCATGCCTGGGACCATCAACACTCAACATGCTTCTGTGTAGGGTGCAGGGCTCCCAAAGTCAAGCAACACATTGGCAAGGACTCCAGGATTTGGCCTCCTACAACTAGAGGAGTCTAATAGGGAGTTTTGAAAAGGGTTTGAAGACTCTGCTTTGAGTGAGCAGTTGGCTGTGGGCACACTCAAGTAGGAAAGCAAAGTAATGACAGAAAGTGCTGCATTTCAAAGGTGCTTGAAGCAGTCCATGGGCATAAAAGAGTGCAGAACACCTCTGCTCTTATGAAGGGCACTATAAATCAATAAAGTATAAGTTAGCTTGGACAGTGATCAGATAAGTATTGCATGTGCTTAATTCACTTAGTTATCCTTCCGAAAAAGATAATACACTCAATGTAGACATATTTCAATTGAATTGATAGTAGATCTGAATTGAGCAAGCTTAGAGACTGAATTATTTTTATCCCTCCCATCAAGAATAAGGATGAAGTTGCAAGCAAAATCAATGTCAGAAAGGTCTTACTGCCTCTTACAATAGCATACCTGTTATCACTTACATTGAAATATACTAAAATTATTAATAACTATTAAAAATAAACATCTGTCCTACTATGGTGTAAATTTTTAGAACATTAAGAACTAATGACATTTACTCAGATTTCTAAATCCTTCAAAGACAGAAAAAAAGCACAAAATCTGCTTCATATAATTGCTCAGAAACCACAAAAATTATTTACTAAGGTTACCAAATTGAGAAGGGGGAAGAATTGGAGTCAGTAGATTTAAAATTACTGTGAGCAGATTTCCCAAGTAAAGCCAGTTTCTTGTGTGTTGTTTCACTCTCGATTACGGTGGGCTATTTTTAATCCGCTGAAAGATTACCACACTGAATTTATATGTGTTTATTTATATTTGGTAGCATTAAGTTTAGGGCACACGTCACCCATATATTTTAAGTTAATTTTCCCCACCATCACTTGGTTCTCCAATTGAGCCCATCTAGTCATCAGGCCTTTGTTAGTTTATGTCTAGAGCAGTGATTGAAGTCTTGTGCAAATACCACATAGAGGTTTTGGTCTGGGATAATTAAGATACTCTCAACTCTGAATTGTTGCAGCTCAGCTTCTTCCAGCCACCTAAACTGGGGCTGATCATGCTTTCTTTGGAGATGTTTGCCTACATCGCAGACTGCAGAACTTCATTAGAAATCTTTATTTCTTTCCCAATGTAAATTCAGTGATTTTAGAATTTCACATCATATTTGCTGCTCAGTTTCCTGTAAAGTTCTGTTTCTGCCCATTTCTGTTTAAACCCAAATGAAGGGAGTCATAATGCAAAAAAAAAGAGATGGCTGCACATTTTAAAATGCAAGTGAATTTTTCTAAATTTTTCCATAACTGCCTTTTAGGAAGCAGAAGAGAGTCCTGAAAAACTTTGGGAGCAAGCTGCAGAAGTTCCTCTCCATAGCTATGAGAATGTGAAATAAAAAATGAAAAATATTGTGTGGATGAAATCTCTCCTTCCTTTTGGAGCAAATCCATGCTTCCTTTTCAGTGACTAATTCCTGATTTTTATATCACACATCACTGTTGAGTAAATGCCAGAAAAAGAGGCAAAAGCTCTTTACAGTCAGTTGATAGTTTTATGCTGTAGGTTTAAATTGTGGGTCGACAGGAAACTTGATTTTGATTTTTATGTGTTACATTAGGAAAATAAAATATTTCTTACAAAATCAGCTACTTTACTGGAATGCTTGAAGCCCTACCCAGTTTATTTGGCTCTTTTAGGGGCAGCTGGGGAATGTGCATCATATTACATGATTTAGTCGTGCTCCTTTTGAAACCACAGTATGAATCACCTGCTACCTCGGTCTTTCCTCAACACAGCTCTCTCTTTCCAGGTCCTGCCTCACACTGGACTCCATCATGCTGGATACTGATTGCTCTCCTTTCCAATTAGCTTCAAAGTGAAGGCACTCAGGAGCTTGTAGAATTAGCTCAGCTCCCTAACTCTGTGGCCAAGAGACTCTTACTCCCTCGGTCCTCTCATGAGCACAAGGATTGCTTATCCAAGGGTGGGAGCCAGAGCCAAATCCTTAACCAGCAATTATGGCTCCCTTAAGTCACAAAGACCCCTCTTAGGGCCCTAAGGGCTAGAGAGAACTTGTTGATGTCCCTTCATACTGGTTGCGTCTCAAGCTGGGGACCAGGTGTTGGGATTGCTAACCAAGGAACCTGGATGTCTGCAGGAGGAGGCCAGTGCAGACCCCCAGGCTTGCTGTATCTCCCAATTACTACACAAAAGACTAAAACACAGGGTCATGGATAAAAGTGAATTAATGTTTCTAAATTCTTATCTTAAACACACTTAAGCTTAAAGCTATTTAATTGAGGATTTAAAAGCATGTATGCTTTATGAAGCTGTGGCTACCTGCTTCATTCTCTTGCTCTTATTTTTGCTTTTATCCTTTTAGTCTTGAAGAAGCCTAATTAGAAGCTTGAACAGGGCTCTCTCTCCCTGCCCTTAAATCAGTAATTGGCTTCAGTGCAGAGACTGTCAGGAAATTAACACATCACAACATGACAGCTGTTAATTTTTTCTCCTTATTTGTCATATGAATCACTGCTGATTTGCCAGAGTGCATAACAAATTAGTGGTCTGTAATCAGCGGCCTCTCTCCTGTGTGCAGCACCTACTTGTTTTTCCCCTTTTCTCCTGAAGTCCATTACTTCACTGCTTCAGCAGGAATGACTGTTGCTAGGTGTGTCATTGTCAATAAATCAGAATAAGCAGATGCTAAAAGCGCAAGAAGCTCTTTAAACTTTGATGAAGGCTTTTAGTTACATTTTTAAACTTACACTTGGAACTGGATTTTTTTTTTTAAATTGTCACTCCCTGGCATAATATACTGTCAAGTCTTCGGGTATCATCTTAAGCTTTGCATTCTTCACAACATGGAGTTGAAAATGTGATTTGCAAAAATTAAAAGAAGATATTTTCATGAAGACAATTCTTAAAATGGTAAGGCCTGCTGTGGACCCCATGCCAATAAATAACAATTAGACACAATGCACAGTGAGTTTTTCCTGTTGCCTTGAGATATATTTACTGTACTTTTGTACAATAAACTCTACTTAATATGAGTCAGTGTGCTTCACACACCAATAGAACTGTATGTATAAAAAAATGCCTTGAGTGAAAATACAAACCCACAGAACTAAAGGAAAAAACAAGTTAGTCTATTCCCTAGAGGGTGATGCAATTCAAACTGAGCATTTTTGGCCGCCATTGTTTTTTCTAGTTGTACAAATGACAATGTCTATGATGGAGGCCATGAGAACAATATGCAATAGCATGCAAAGGCTGGAACACTTCCTGTATCTCTGAGCTGTGCTGAGAACTGTTGCCCAAATGGCAGTTTAAGAGGTCTGCTGTTGGCTGGTGTTCTCCTAAAACTGGAAACACTTTGGAAATGTGAACTGGAAAGATTGAACCCTAAATTATCTGACATACATAACTAAACTGAATAGATCCATTACGTATTCAGTATTTTGTATCTCAGACAAATTAAAATAAAACCAGGAATATGATAAATTTCTTTAGCAAAAGGATCTAGAGTATGGACTCTGTTTTATGTTTCTTAATTTGTTTTGAAACATGCTTAAAGCACAGGATCCCTCTAAATTCTTTTAGTGTTCATGAAATAGATTATTTCATTACATCAAATCTGAGTAAACTATTTAAAAGCCAGAACAATCGAAAATAGGGAAATCTATAATCTGAAGTTAAATGCTGCACAATATCTTGTTTACATCACACCTTTTCCTCAAGAGTCAAACACTCCACCTTTCTCCTCCAGAAAGACATGGGGGAAAAAAAGGTATTCTATGCTTGAAATGGTTGCCTGAAGGCTGAGTATCTCAGAGGAACTTCATGCCACTGTGCTGTGAGGAAGGACAACCTCACCCAGCAGGCAGCAGGGGGATCCCAACACTCTGAGGTCACTCTTGTAAGGTAATGGCCCCGATCCAGCAAAGCACTCACACACCTGCTTTGCTTTTAAGGTGAGCAGTACTGAAGTGTCTCAGAGACAAAGTGCTCAGTGTCCTACAGTACTGTTTGCATATGTTTATGAGTGAGATTTATTTTGTGATTCACATACATACACAATGCACCAGTGCTCTGACTCCATGGGTGCTGCTGTAATTTTCTACTTGACAATTATAATTTAAACATTTCAAAGTCTTTTCTAAAGAATTTTCCCTACAGTTAATTGGTGTTTTGTGTTTACATGTTTGTGCAAACATGAAATGGTTATTTTCATGACAATAATTATTTTTAAAATCTAAAGACTTGAATTATTTATCAGTATTACATGTATTTTCTGCTATGATTTTTGTTTCATAAAGAAAGGAAGGTTTAACTACTTGTAAAACAAAGTCTTGATATTTGCATTCCTAAAAATAACTTGAGTTCTTAAATTTTTTTTTTCTTTCATAAGAAAAAGCAATGTATTTCAGAAATTCTGTTTTGTTGCTCAGTCTCAATATTTTTTTTTTAATAAAATGTAAACTTTCCATTTGCTCCATTATGCCTTGGTTTAAAAACACAACCTTGATTTTTTTATTTACGTTACAGAATCAGTTACCCTGTCAAGACCTGAAATTAGCAATTATGAAGTGTACGCGATATAGGGCAACTCTTGCAGCCTTTTTGAAATGCCACTACAAAGTGAACCTCAATACTGACTAAAAGGAGTTCCTTGACCTGCTGTAGTACCAATGCACAGAGGGACTGTATTAGGCATCCCCAGGTCTTTAATAGGGCGTCTGTAGCAGACAGCCTTTGTGCAGAAAGGTCATGAGTGAACACAGTTTACTGAGACTATAAATTACTATTTTCTTAGCCTAACCAGATTCTACATGTCAAAAGCAGTACAAAGAAAATTATGGTGAACCAATATGTGTTTCAAAATTCAGAAGAAAAAAAACCCCTTTTCAGTAACAATTGAGAAAATGCCAGAAAAATTAACTAAGAACAAAACCATATCAAAGTCACGTAGAAACACTGACCAACACTGAACTACCTACAGGTTTTCAAACTTCCTCTTATGAGGAAAATAATTGTACAATGCCCAGCAAATGTGAGGTCACTATGTAGATGTGCAGCATTCATTTGCTCATCTCACTGCTTTATCAGCATTTCTGGGTGGATCATTTCCAAAATACACCATCAATAATTAAAATTCAGAGCAGAGAAAATATCAGCTGTGCATGGTCAGAAAAGGAAGGAGCTGGGAGGTTACAGACAATACGACAGCTATGTTTTGCCATGTCTTTTTGGGATAGAAGTTCTCTATATTTTAGGGTAAGAGCCTAAATTTTCCATTGGGTCACTTGTGTTAACAATTCTGTCTTAAGTGATGAAGAACTGAAGGGACAATGTCTGTTTGTAGTTCATACAGTCTGGCCACTGTGGTGGTGTTCAATAAATAACAAGCAGAAGGAATTAAAGCAAGCATAGTAGCCTTGGTATTTATTATTTAACTTCCTTCCTATTTCCAAGAAGACTTCAGAAGCCTGTTATTAGTGGTCTCAAAGTGAAAAAACAATGGATTTGCCAGTAACTATAAATATACCATAAACCAGCATTTACTTTTAAATAAAGTAATAAGATATTCTTAAGGGCAATTGACAACACTAGGAAATTTTATTGGGAAGTCTCAGCTGTCAGTGTTTCCAGTATCATGAATCTAGAGTGAGATATTCCTGCAAAAGTTCTGAAAATCTGCAGAAGTTAAACAAAAATATAAATAAATTTAGCAAAATATGCACATGAAAAAGCTTTAAAAGTAGAATTTTTCCCTAAGGGATGCAAAAAGGGAATAGACAGGAATTATTTTCTATTAATACTCAAAAATTCAGAGAGTCACACCACAACACTAAAAAGAATCATTATGCTGATTTACTAAGACATATAAACTTATATTCTAGCTCCCTGGGTACCCAACACAGGGCATTAAAGAAGCCTTAAGGAATACATGTAATGAGCTTTATGCTCCTGAGCCTTAATTTTTTCTCCTTTCCCACTCATACTTTCTGAAATTTCCACAATAAATATTTTTGATAACTTTTAAGAATAATATTTTAATGCTGGTTTTCAAGTAATGTTTTTCAAAAGTAAAGGATTTGGGCTATTATTTTAGGAATCTTATTACACAGAAAAAGGAAGAGTCTTTCCCGACTGAGGAACTGTGATTATATGAAGACTTGCCATGCTAACATCTAAAATCTTAACAGTGTTTCACCCTTCTGGAAAAAGTGAGGGTCATTAGTAAAAGAGATAAAAAGCAGGTCTTACTTCCCTGTTTAATATTTCTCTTTAACAATATTCACCTCTCTTTATTAAAGATCTTTTATGGCCATGAGAAATACACTTGTAAAGATAACTATCCACTGCCTAATACAATGATTTAACATCAGTCTAATCTTATCTAGTGACTACTGGCAATTAGTGCCAGAAGAACAAATTAGAAGCTGTTTTGTATATCAGATCATCACAACATTTCAAAACACCTTTTCTGTTTAACAAACATTTCTGTATCTCTTATGGTATGCTGGAATATCTTTAATTACAATGCCATTAATTTGTTAAGTCATATTGTCCATCTGGGGTCCTCCAACTGTGGAAGAGTATTTGTAAAATTGGAGAACAGTATTAACACCTGTCAGAATGTAAAAGGCTGGCTCAGCCCTCAATTAAAGCAATGATGAACATTTCCTTTCTTTCACAGGTTTTTTTAAAGCATAATGTAGAATCACAGCTCTGAGGCCTTCAGTGAGCCAGTCCTATTGAAGCAAGAAAAGCAGCAGTTGGAAGACTGCAAAAAGATGGTGCAAAAGTTAAATCAGTAGGAAGTGGAAGCAGTTCCCAGTGGTGTAGTACCATGGCAGTAGCTTGCTGACATCAACTCAGTTCCTCAGGTATGTTTGGTGTCTTCAGAGCCAATTCAGTAGCACTTGCACCACAGCATGACAAGGGCTGTATCACCAAGACCCAGCATGGCACAGTCAGTCTTTCTAGAGTAGAGGAGGGCAGGCTGCAATCCTGCTGAAGCTCTGCTTGATTAACCACCAAATGGAACTGCAGCAATTAGCAGGGAACAGAGCACGGTCTGGGGGATGGCACAAAGGAGGGACTGGGATGTAGTGCCCATCTAGGAGGGCATACAGCCCCTGGCAGGGACTGCTGGTGTGGCATGAAGAAGATGAAGGAAAGAACATTAGAGACACGTACTCTGGGTCCTCAGAACTGCCACTGCTTTTCATGCTTAGCTTGTCTCATTATTCAGAATTAAGAATCTAGGGAAAAGTAAACTGCAATGGAAAAGGGAAATGAGTATTAGCAAAGAGATGGTGTAAATTCTGCTGCATTTTGGAGCTTAAAGATATTTTGGGTGATCTTTGTTTTAGGATAGAGCAGAGCTTTGGGAGATAACAATACTGACAGTCCTAAAAATCCTTTCTCTTAAGTATTCCTGGAAGGGACTTATATCAGAAGATACTCAAAAGAGTCTATACAGCTCCAAAATGGATGTCTAGATTATTTTCCAGAAGAAAAAGAGTTGTGTTTATGTCTAGACCAGAAATCTCCTGGAAATACATTAGCATGTGTTTCGTAAGACAGGAAGGTGAAAGCAATATCCTCTAAGTCCCTGCCTCCATTCTATTCCAAAAAAGTAGTTCTGAAACTAAGGAACAAGAGGGCAAAAACAGAAAAGGAGGTACTGTGAAAGTTATTAAGCAGCTTTATAAACCAAAATAGTCCAATTTACTTTGGGGAAAATGGTGATTGCTGCATTATTCAGAGAAAATTGCTGAGCTTTTTGCTACATTACAGAATCTCTATATTTCTTGTTGTATATAGAAGAAAAAAGAAAACTGTGCAAGTCCTAAAATCTGAAATCCAAAGCTAAAGAACTTTAAGTCCCAGAATGTTTAGCTATTAGATGACCTATAAACATTTTTGTTTCATGAGTGAATGTTTAATCTAGCACAATACTGTTCCAAAGGAAACCATTAATAGCAACATTTTGTAGCAGTTGTGTGCATGTCCCCACTGGACCTCTAAATGAAGTCTGCATAAGGACTGTAAAGGTAGTAACCCTGCAGCTACAGCTATAATTATCAGGATTTAATGGTGTTTATGAATGACTTGCTATGAGTCAAAGGATAATAATACGTCTTATTAAAAATTTATTCCAAGTTATTTTTATAAAACTTTACTCATTTACATGTCACCAATGATTGTTCTTTTAAATGAAATAATAGAACAATAAGGAACATTTAGACTTCAAGAGAAATCCTAGCACAGGGTCATTATATAATGACTCAGTAAAAACAAACAACCAACATGCAATCTTCGTAATACAGCAATTAAAAAAGAAAGCCTTAAAGTGAATGTGCAGAGTAAAAATTTTTTAAAAAGACAAAAAAAACCCCAAATCAAAACAATTAATCTCTAAAAAAAAGACTTAGTGCCATATAAAAATAATGCTAAATTCCTGTTCTGATTCACTATGATAAATGACCACAGATCTTTTTAGCAACTAATGACTGAATATGATTCCAGTGGAGCTACAGCCAGATGGCACATGTGATTCGTGAAACTTGGCTATCAGATCAACCACAAACCTGAGCAAGACACTGTAGTTCAAGATGCATTAACCAATAATTCCCAGGAAGTAAACATTTCAAATGAAAGAAACCCAAGAAATCTTGTTTTTCATTACAAACTTTACAATCTACTCATAACTAAAAGGAACTTCATGCATTCTAGATCACAGAAAATGGAGATGAGGAATCAAGATCCTTCTCCAAGTTTTTTAAGTTAGTTACAGGTTTAAATCCAACAGAGCCACTTTAGTCTGAAATTTCTGTACTCTTTTCACTCCAAACTTTAGTCTCCAGCAGAATATTTAGACATTACCTAAACTTTAACAATTATAGGCAGGGTTGGTTTTTTTTCTTCTAAAAGAAGTCTGCATTTTGCATTCTTTCAGGACGCAGACAAGAACGTGCTTTAAAGTCATGACAAAGAAACAACTAACAGGACTTCTAGATTCTGCACATATCTACCACTGATATAATGTTCAAGAAATTTAAAACTCACAGGAAAATTAAATACATTGATTATTCATAAATATTCACAAATGTCTTTGAGTTGTCATCTATTTAAGACCAACTTCCTAAAGAGCTGTTGACAAAACTCTGAGCCTGTCACTACAGTTAGTCAAGAGATCTGGTGTGTTTTACCTCCAACTGTACACTTTTTCCCACCAGGACAAGGCAACACATAAACGATTTTTTCCTATCTTAATATTTTGGATTTCATACTGGAACAAAGAGGTTTAGGAATCAGCGTTGATTTAATAGAGAAAGGTGAGGACACACTGGAAAATGATTAAGGGATATGGGGAAAGAGACAGCAGGTGCAGTGAGAGGAGAAGTAAAAGGCAAAGCAGTGAACTGTTACCCAATAGCATGACAGTAAAAGTATGGACACTCATTGTGCTTGACGAATATTTAAGTGCTTATCATTAAAACACGCATTTGAGAACAGTGTGACTAGGAAGAAAATCTGAAAAAGACACAAATACACTCCAATCAAAAATAGTTTCAGTATAAATGAGTAACTGGAGATTTTTTAAACTCGTCACTCTGTTCTGATCCTTAGCTAACCCTCAGAGACATGTTGTTGTAAAGGTTAATTAATTAAAGTGCACAGAAATGATTATTTGAGAGCTGCTAGGTAAGTGCAAAGTGCTGTTGCTATAGGTTAATATTGTGCTCTTAGGGCACAGCCATGTTTGACACCAATGTACATTATATTCTGAGAAACAGTTTCAAAGTTCAGGGCCTTAACTTACTTCTGCTGAAGTAAATGGGAATCTTTCTGTGGGTGTTAAAGACCTTTGGATGTAGCTCTGAGGACACAGCTGTGTGGTATAAAGCCATCTCCTGGCTCCATTAGCATGTGCCTCTGGCTCAACACAGCTAATCTGTTTTGCTTCTCAGGCCAGCTAATTAGATCAGCAGATACAGGATCCAGCCTGTGAATCTTCAGAGGAATGTCACTGCTCTGTATAGGACTAAGCAGAGAACACACGGGGAATTTGGTAAAAACAAATAAGTTCAAAAGTGGCAAGTACCCACTGGTTGCCATGGCCATAATGGAAATTCAGAGATGCTCAGCATCACTGGCCACAGGTCACAATTAGTGTGTGTTTTGTTCTGGAGGTCTGAACCACTTCTTGCAGATGACACTTTGGTATCAGTAGTTCCATCATGTTACAGGCTTTAGTTCCTAAAACTTCAGCAGTTTTCTTAGAGCTGTGCCATCTCCACTCTAGCACCTTGACCCCCTGAACATTCACCTGACATGAATTATGACATATAACCAAGAAGATACCCAAGAAGTCTGAGACCAGCCTACCAGCATTTCTTACCCTCTGCAATTAGCAGAAACAGCTGAACTATTTTCCTCATTATACAGAACAGGACAGAGTTTATGGCTTTCTCTTTGAAGGCCATGAGGCTCTAGAACTTGCTCCCTATAATTCAAAAGATCCCACATTTAGTCCCTCTCCAGGGATGCAGCAAGACATCTGTTTGATTAGGGAGTCTGAGATGCAAAAGGGATGAAAAGCAATGGTTAGTTCCTTTGGAACTGAGTACAGTTCTGTTAAGGTTTAATCTAATTTAATTGACCATATAATTAAAAATGTTATGCTTTTAGAGCCTTGGACAGACACCTTTATCATTTTATACTTGAGCAAATAAATAGGAAGTTCAGAGCTGAATTTGAAGTCAGAACTCAAAATTCAGAATTGCTTGGACTTCAGCTTAAGAACTATTTCACACATCACAAAACCATTCTTTTAGTCTATAACTAGTGCCACAAAAATTTTCTCATAGCTGCTTTAATAAGAATTATACACAAAGTAAAACCAAAGGGAAATGTGTAAACAGTGAAAATGCTGGTCCTGTTCAATGTGACATGGATTGTTTTACCTGGTGCAGCACAAAGTCCATCTACTGAGTAAGGTCCTGGGACAGATGTTTCCAAAGCTTGATGTTCTCCAAGCATTTCCTCTGTAAATCCTGGAAACAGGTAGCATTGAAATTCTGTTAAAAATGAACAGAAGAGAACTATCTATAAAAATGTTTATTTAATGAATATTTGAAAATGAATATATATTTTTTGTCCTTTTCACTCAGTTAAGAAAAAAACCCATGAGGAGCTGCATGAATCCTCAGTTATTATCTTCCAAGGAAAATCAACTGGTCCAGATGAAAATGTAGAAGAAAAATCAACAGTGTTTTCTCAGCTACAGTGTAAAACCACCTTATTTATCAATAAGAATAGTGAGAATTAAGAGACTGATTTGGGAATACAGAAATGGACCAAGAAATAATGATAGAGAATACAGGTGTGATATACTGGTAAAAAAATAAAATTGAGACAACATAGCATTTTTAAATGAACTTGTATGCAAAATATTCTTACAGGCATTAAAAAGAAGATTCTTGATATCAATACCGTTATTGAAAGATTTATGTGCATTGAAATTCTCTTAAATAAGAGCAGCAATGTTATTTCAATTTAGGCCCATAGATGTATAAAATAAAATAATTTCTCTGTAACAGTTATGGGGAAACATTTATATCCTTTTCTATACATTTAATTTTGTCCTACTACTAATTCTTTGTTCCCATCTCTTGTCCTTCACTAAATGATGCTGAAAGTAAAAGAAAGGATGTTTGTCTATTTATATTTATTCTTTCTGTCCCAAACAGACCTCCCCACCTGCCCACCATCACATCTCTGTAGGAGAGGAGGAATTCAGGAGAAACAAAGACCAGGAGTAGAAGGCATTCATTCACATGGAGGACATTCTAGATTTAAATTTTAACTGTGGAAATATTTTATGATTTTAATTTAGAAACAACATTTTGTTGTCCCTTTGCTTTCATGTGACCACTTCTGCCTCCTTTTACTTCTGTAAGCTTATCCCTCTTTGAAGCTTCCATGACATGTAAAAGCAAACAGAAAATATTTTTTCTATAAGAATTTTGTCTTCTAAAAGAAATAAATTGACTAAACTGCATGGACAAAGTGTGCAAATTTGCATACACTCTATACATTGGTTTTCCCCTAGTATTTTTTATATGTTTGTAAACCATAGATGTGAAATAGAAGAAAGAAAATAGAAAATATTTGTAACATATTAGTAACTTACATTTAATAATTGATTAATTACTTAATAATACTTGAAGTATACATCAAATTTAAATTACATCTTATATCTGTCAGAAAAGAAAGACTACCTAGATGCTTTATAGGCATGAAGTCTCCAGGGAGTGTCACAAATTCACTTCATGTCTTTAAGTAATTAATTTTCCATTTGGATCTCTGATTGAGCTGAAGGATGTGCAAAATCACATGCAGACAAGCAGGCAGGAATGCAGAGTTCCCTATTGTTTATGTATCTGAGCACCTTCTCACTCCTTGCTTATTCTAAAAAAATGTACTGAAATGTGCTAGGCTGAAGAAACAGGCACCTGGTGCTGGTCATATTCAAAACCTAGACCTGGGAAACCTTTCAATTTCAGTCAAATTCCTCTCATGTTCTTCATCTGTGAGCACTAACAGTTTATAACCAAGGTACCAGGGTTGGTATGTTGGTTAATTTCTTATCTAAATGATTTTTGTCATATTTTTTTCCAAATATTTTTGCGATTTTTCATAAAATTTTCCTTGATTTCCTTTTTTAAAAATATTCCAAAGTACCTTCACTGCAGTTTCAATACACACAATTATTATTTCAATTATCATTTTCAAATAATGAATAACAATTATAATTTAAGTTTTGCTTTAAATTAATCTATCTTTATATCTCACAAATGAATAATTTTCTTCTATTTTAGCATTTCAAACATTAGCTTTTTACAACAAATTTCCCATTATGTTTTAAATTGAGTTTCTTTTCCATGTTTTTCATTTCAGCTGTTGATTTTTTCTGCACTTCCCTCCTGTGCCAACCTTAGCAGCTCACTTCTCCATTTTCTATCAAATTGTTGTCCCATAATTCCATTTCTATCACAGGATGCCCTGTGTATTCTTTCCTAAATGGGTACATATTGTGTCTGATTGGTTCAATGTAGTCACTTGCAGTCACATTTGAAAACAGCCTCTTCTCACCACCACAGTTTTGTCTTTTAGAAGCCCTGCCTGAAGAAAAGCCCAAAAGGCTGAATCTTTGGTGCAGAAAAGCCCAAAAGGCTGAATCTTTGGTGAAGAAAAGCAAACAGTAATGATTTCTTGAGATTCCCCCCAGCCTTACAAAGAGTCAGGCATTCTTTTTTCTTTATCATTTAGGCACCTACTGGCTGATGGCTTTACTCTTTTGTCAGCAATTACCTATTTCCTCTCACTCTCCTGAAGCCTTCCCTCCCCCTCTCCAATCCCGATGTCCACATGATAGATGTTGATTCAGGCAGAGATAAAAACGTATCCTTAATGGTGAGCTGCAAATTCAAGCTCGTTGCTCCCAGTGTGCTGGCAGTCGGGCTCTTCACAGTACAGGAGTGCTCTGGGGGGTAGAGGGGTGGTGGGAAGGAAGAGATGATTTTGCCTTTTCCAGACTTGTGGAGCAAAGAAGCCCTCACAAAAGTTTTGCAATACAGCTCCTAGCAGATGTTTTCTTTCCAGAGGACACATGGATCTCCTGGACTAGACCCTGGACACAAAGCAAGAGGTTTGGAGGGCTGGAGCTGAAAAACCGACATAAAGAGGAGGCTTCTTCTACACTTCATCTACCTCCTCCTGCTTGTCTTGAGCCTTGACACAAGCAGGTGCTGACTAGAAACCATGAGCATTCTCAACCAGTCCTTGGCTGTTTCAGTCCTGGAAAGTGTTTACATGTTAGATGCTGCTTGTCAGGAACAAGACAGTGCTACAAAACCTGTACCAGAGCAAGATGAACACACAGAAATTCTCCTAAGCTCCGAGGACTCCAGTTGTATCAGTAACTAAAGTCTTTTTCTACCCAGGGGAACCAAGCAGCTTGCTAGGTTTAATTCCACCCCACACCCACAGACAGGCAGGTGCCATGGACCTATTACCAGTTTGACTGAGCCATGTCTCTGTGGAAAGGTAGCCAGATCTGTCTGTCTCTATTATCTATGTAGCATTTCTGTCCTGTGGGGGGCTCGTTCATGACAAACTGTTCTGTACTATACTGTAAGGTTCTGCTTTAAGGTTGTCCCTGTCTCTCTCACTCAGAGCTTTCTTTGAAGCAGGTTTGATTTGAAGTTGTTAATCCTGCGTTTTATTACACCAAATTTGCTACTATTTTGGCAGCCCTGTGTCAAAAGGATCTGAAAGAAAATTAGCTGTGTCTTAATTTGAGACAAATCAAAATGGAAAAGAATGTAGGCAACAGAATTTTGATTTTATCACTCTGTGTAGGAGCTTTACTTGCTCTGTGACTGTTTACTGTGGCATTAACTTGTCTATAAAATAGGGATAATTACATTTCCTTTCCTGATAAAAGTGATCTGGCAGTATATGGATTGATAAAGGTACATAAGTTATGCATTTTTAATAATGAGGAGAGAGACCTGGACACATTTCAAGCTTCTTAAGAATGAATGTATCAGTAATAATATAAACTGTTGGGGCCTAAAGCTGAAAGCAGTTATGGTTGTTTTTAATGCATTATTTTTGAAGTTCAATATAAAGTGTCACAAAGCATTACATGTTTCCTGTTTGCAATCAAGAAAAATAGTAGAAAATTTTTAAAAATACAAACAAATAAAACCACAACCCAGTCTGAAGGAAAAAATTCTTGTTACATGATTTTCTTGCAAATGCAGATTATGGGTCAAGTCATAGTTAATGTTATTTGTATGAGGGTACATGTCCTCAGCTCTACAGAAAGAATAAAGACACTACTCATGAAAATGTTAGAGTGAGATTGTATCAGAACAACAAAGATATTTCTAAAGCAATAAAATATTAAACAGATGCCAGTGTTTTCTTGGATACATAAATGGCCTGATATGGAAGACAGTCAGGTAATAGCTTTGAGCTGTGAATGTTCGCAACAAAATGTGTAGTCGTATAAATCTCACTTGGATTGCACTGCACCAGAAACTCAAAATGCAGACTAGGCCTGTTGAAAGAGCTGTTGAAGTTCACATATCTTTTCAGGAACTCAAGGTTGAGTTCATGCAGGCTGATTGATGAATTTGATTTCAAACTCTGGAAGATTCTGATTCTCGAGAGGTTTATGATTTTAAAAAATACCTAAATCTCACAAATTTTCAGAAATTGATTTTAAAACCAATTTGCATCCCAAACTCATATCAAAGTGTTGGAAGTTATTTCTAAGAAAATCTGACAAAATAAAACTAACACATTTTGCATATTTCTGGAGTATTTTCCAGGCCAAATTGTTTCTAGTTAATAAATATATCAAATACATACTGAAAGCAAGAACTTCAGCAACTTGTGGGCCAAAAATTGAAATGCCTACAACCTCCATTTGTATAGGTATTAACATGAAAGCACATTACAATTCCTTCACCTCTGATTTGGGGAGAGACTGACCTACTGGGAAGATAGATGTGATAAACAGGCACATGTTCCCAACCATCGGTACTAAATAACAATCACAGCTCACCTGCCAGCTTCCAAATGGCTCTGTGATCCAGCAAATTTGCTCAGGACCTTCTCACACCGTGCCTCTGTGGGCTAGCACAGACACCAGGAAAAAGAAAAGGGATCTGATAAACAGTAAGGAAAGCAAAGGGCTGTTCAGTGCCAGCTCTTCATCTGCACAGTGCTGAAGTTTCACTCAACAGTTGCCTTCCATCAGCTGAGGACTTCCAGGTGCTACATACCCATGTACCCGCTTAAGGCTCACAGCATAGAATCATAGAACATCCTCAGTGGGAAGGGACTCACAAGGATCATCAAGTACAACTCTTGGCCGTGTACAGGACACCCCAAAAATCCCACCCTGTGCCAAAGAGCATTGTCTAAACTCTCTTTGAGCTCTGCCATGGTTGAGGCCGTGCCCACTGCCCTGGGACCCTGTTCAGTGCCTGACCACCCTCTGGGGGAAGAACCCTGTCCTAATATCCAGGCTATACCTCCTGTGACAGCTTCATGCTGTTCCTTCAGATCCTATTGACCTTTGGGGTTTTTTTTTCTTCCTGAGTGGGCCCTAAAATAGAATGAGAATGTTTTTTCCCTGTCACAAAGTGATATGTTTCCTCTCTTTTTGAAAGCTTCACTAATAACCCCCTGAGGATTTCCTCATGTGTCTCATTTGTGAATGGAGTAATATGGGATATCTCTGGATAGAGATTTCTGAAAAAGAAAAGGGTCTGCTTAGGATGCTGTGACTCCTTATCAAGTATGTAGAAGAAATTATTTTAGAGGACTATTTAATTCTGCATTTAGGTGTTTCTCATTACCAGGCTTTCTAGCACATGGATTAGTAGCAATTCCACTCTTCCACTGCTTTTGTCATTAACAACATCCCACCTACAGCAACTTCTGTTAGTCAATAATTACAGCTTGTTTAAAAATAGCAGCATCAACTTGTTTGCACTATTATCTTGTGGCTTATTTCCCCACCAGACTCTGGGATGGTGCATGACCTGCTTTCCCTGGGCCTTCTTTCACTTCCTTTTCAAACCATGTTTTAAGATCAAGTGAGGAGACAGACATATTTTTAGCAAATACTAGTAATGTAATTGAAATGCTGTTACAGTCCCAAAAAGTAAAATACAGCAGTTAGAAGTAGCTGTATATATATTAGTCAATAAAGTATTAGCACACAATTTATTGAATTGTAACCCTGTTTTTCATTGATGAAGATGTTGTGTAGCTTTCACCTTCATATAAATCTGAATGATCAATTTAGCATTCAGAGCTGGAATAAGAATAGGAAATTCAGGCCAAATTCCAACCCAGCCTTTCAGCATCATGTCCTCTCTTCTCACTTCAGACTCATGCTCAGACATTCAATTTTATTATAACATAGTTTAAAACACAAATATTGATATGAATGGTGGATTTCGTAGTGCTGCATCTTCCCTCCATGCCACTAATTCATTGTCTTTATCCTGCAATCTGACAGCTACTACATTCAGGTAGATGCTCTTGTTTGTGAGTACAGAAGGTGATTCAAAAGGCATTGCAATAAAGACCATTTATTATGCCAATGTACTATATCTTACTCAGTTGATTAACATAAATAATTATTGTAATACTGCACTGCACTGGAATATGCTTAGAGCTAATTGAATACAAACTGAATATATTTTTTACATTTCCTCATGAATTACAGTTAAGCCTTCTGTTTTGTGACAGAAACCTAGAATTAAAGCAGAAGAAACAATTAATGTTATAATTATGTGTTTCTAAACTTATATTCAAAAGCATTGGCAAATTATTGTCAGAATATTTGCATACAGGCTGAACAATTAAGTTGTCAGCTGATTCTATTTCTTCTTATTTATCTTTTTTAACTGGCTAATTTTTTTAAATCTATTTTGTTATCAGAGCCAGTCAGAACTTTCAACAGTACTTCATTACTTAATTTAAAATAGCATCAGTGGAGATACATTAGCTAAAGGAAGAAGAGAAATACATTGATATTTTTAGTATATTTCCCTTACTCTCAGAGTACCTGACAGTTCTGGAAAGTGAATTAATAGCATACATGGTAAAAGAATGGTAGACTTACTGTCAACTGAGAGCTGCAGCAAAGCCTTGATTCACTTACACTCGAGGTAGGATTTTGATCACTGTTATGCTGTATTTTTCCCCAGCACAGCAAACTAATAACTCATAGTTTATTAGAAATATCATTAAAAGTTTTCTTTTTTAAATATGAGAAAACATTTGGTCTAAAAGGGTAAATAAATGCTTTGATTCTCATAAACAGAGGGTGAATTTCCCAGTGTTAGAAAAAATTAATAGTACAGCTCATTTCACAAGGAGAACCCTCTGAAAACAGTATTCCAGTTTCCTGCAGACATTGTCAAATTGAGATATGTCACATATGAAAATTCAAGCCCATTTCTTGTCTAGTTTTACTTCTGCTCTGGCCCTGACATTAGCAGATTTGATATCTTGAAGGGGAAAAAAATAAAAAATAATAATGATTCAATTCTTTCTTTTTCTTTTTTTTTTTTTTTTTTACCTTGAACTGAGCAATTGGATCTTGAAAAAGCTATATTTAGATTTTTTTTTAATTGACCCATTATTTTGCTTGCTTTCACTGCCAGAACCCCCTACTGCAAACAAGGATAAGGATGCTACCTGGACTTCATTTGATGAATAGTTTTAATTAAAATATTCTGTACCATAAGTATTTTAATGTTACAGACAAACCAAAGGTATGCAGTAATAAATTAAATTATACATTTAAATTAATCTATAAATATGCTATAAAATTGACAGGATATTTTTAAGATAGGGAATGAGACATGGATTGCTAATTATGACAATTAAATATCATGAGTAAAAATAAATGACAATCAATATCCTAGAACCATTTTGTAAAAAGAAAAAAAGGGAGGAAATATAATATCATTTAGATGTCTATAAAAGTGAAAAATTATTAGCAAGTTAGAGTCCTGATTTTTCTATTGTAATAAAGTGATAAGCAGTAGAACATTATACTTTTCATCACTGCTAGCCATAAATACTGTACATATACTGTACTGGCACAATCCATTATGGGATTCTTCTATTTGGGTCTATTATGTTCAGGATAATAACATGTTTAATTTTTGCTAATAAAATTTCCAGGGTTTCTGCTCATTCCGAGTCTGACCTAGAAGCTAGTGAAGTTATTGGAAGCTTTTGCTTTGCATTTAATGACTTTTGGATCAGTCTCTACTTAAAAAAAAAGGGCAGTAAAATACAAACAAAAACAACAAAAAAGCAAGCAAACAGCATCAGATAAATGTAGGTTGCAGCAGTATAGTGGTGATGTTCACACAACCAAGGCCTCAGCCCCAGCTCCTCTTCTGTATGGGAAATCACCCAGGGTTTCTTGCTATTAGTGGCATATCTGGACCAAGCATTAGCTCTCACATGCCACAGGACACCTACCTGAAATTCTTTTAATAATTCCTTCTTCACAACACAAAACATTAAGGCCAGCCAAAAGACACAGCATTGCTTTGTCTGCAGTGCTGTGTTAGGGGTAGTAAATGTGTAAATTGGGTGGAAACCCATTCAATTACTGTCTCAAAATTGTCTGTTTTAATGGTATTAATGAACCCAGCAATTATATGAATTTACAGTCCATCTTCTTCATGTCCCTTTATCAAAATGGTAAAGGCAAAAAAAGTGAAGACAGGACTTTCCCCTCATCAGGAAATTTGGGGTAACATTCTTTATTATATTCATATTAAAAGCCTGTTCCATGTCTTTCAATCATATATTTTTTCTTCTAATTAAGGCATATTCACTTTTTTGCTAATTAGGTATTCTTTGTTGCACAATGTTTGCTCTAATCTTTTGGAATCTCAATATCCAGTCATTGCCTTCATTACTGGCTCCCCTAGAATCCAACCAAAGCATGTTATTTTTTCTGCTAATTATATCCTCATTTACAGATTGTTGCCTTCTCTGATTGGCTCTTTAAACCAGTTGCTATGACTTCATTAGCAATGTCTTCTGACCCTGTTATTTCTTGTGACAGGATTTGCTCCACTTGTCCTGTAGCACTGTATCCCAGGGTCACTCCTCTCCCGGGTTGGAATAGTGTCAAACACGGAAGGTTTAGGGCAGAGAAAATCACTGCTGAAGTTGCTAATTACCACATGCAGCAACGGTACAAATTAATGCTTCTAGCAGTTTAGAAAAAAATGAGTGTTTTAAAGGTGTCATTAACAGGTTAGTTTCATTTATAAATGTGCTTGACAAAAAGAAAAAAAGTCATCGTGTAGTGTGGGTTTGCTTTTACAATCTCTCCATCAAATAAAGGTTTTTAAATCATGTGGGAATTCTTGCATTGCTATATGGCAATAAAATTACTGTAAAAAACATTCTTGAGCTAGATGATTTTAGAAGGCAAGTGTTTCTAAACAGATTTTCCTATTGTAACTTGAATTTCAGAATCTTATAGTGTATTATGATTTGATTTCTAAGCTGTCCTATAGAAATAGTGGCCTTTCTTAAAACAACAAGAATTATATTTCCAGGCATTTAAAAAAAATTAAATGATTATGCAAGGACAACATATTAAGAGAAAATTAAAATATATGAGACTGCAGTGAAGTACTAATACCATGTTTATATTAAGCTAGAGAATGGTATGAGATTACAATTTTCATAGGGTGCAAACTGCATATTGTGCTAATTGTGTTCCCCACTTTTAGTCTCTTGCAAATCTGAATAATCCATTACCAGAGCCACAGATTCAAGTACATAGCAGAGTTTAACACAAGTTAGTTAATATGAAAAACGCTGTATCTAGTTGTTTGCAAAATTACTTTTGTTGATTAAAAGGCTCTTCAGAACTTCCGGCTTGTGAAAGGGTTTTAAATTGTCTAATGCTGATTGTGATTGCTATGCAGAAAAAAGGCAATGCGAAGCAAACCATTATATCACTGAATCTTTGTTAAGCAGGCCTTGAAAGTGCTTGACAGCATAATTAATCTTGTGATATGAACAAAGAAACCAACTCAATAGTATTGAAGATGCTTATTAAAAATACTAAATACCTTTTTCCACTTAAAACCCTTTTGAAATACTGTGGAAAGTGCCATTACGTTTTTTGTTTTTGCAGTATTTTAGTCTAAAATTGATACAAGGGACACATAGCATGAGGAAAAGAATAAACTGGATGACAATAAAAATTAGTTTGAAAAACAATGCTCCCTGATTTGGGGTGTCAGCTAAGCAACCTCCAAGCATTACAAAAGACCCCTGCACACACATGTATACACACACACAGTGTCCATTGCTGTTACCTTCCAAAGTTATTTAAAATAATCACTGCTTGTCACTCATATCACATTTTCAAAGTAAATCTTAACAAAATCATTTATATTTAAATGGGTAACATCAATTTTAATTGTTGTTCCTGCCTTATGTGATGACTATATTGTATGATGCCATACCAGAACAAATCATACCCCTAAGATTTTCTGATGCAGTGGGATGTGTTTGTGGTGCAAGTTATTCCCAAATATAGTGAGAGAAGCAATACAAAGATATGGATAGTGAGCTCTGACAGAGGGTTGAATAAACTGCACCCACAGCTTGTAAACGTGCATGTTTGCAGCGTGCAGAGACAGAGGGAACCGAGCTCTGAAAAGAGAAGCTGCTGAGTTTGAGCTGAATGTACAGTCAGTCTCCTTTGAAAAATCACTAAAAAATTACAATCATGGAAATTAATGTTTAGAAAAAACACCAGTTTTGATGTCTCTCAATTTATTTAGAACTTGGTGCTGTAGCCAATGTTAACATTATCTCTTTAAGGAAAATGTATCTGTTTAGTGCTGGAAAGCATAATTATTCAGCTAGAACTCGATCGTGCAAGACAAACAGTTAAAGCTGGGGCAGGGGGGAAAGCAGGCACTGTGGCAGATAGAGCCCAGAAAACCTGAACCCTTTTAAGACAGAAGGTCAGAGTGAGCTAAGTGAGTGCCCCCACAGGCTGGCTGAGTGGAGTTTGTTCCCTGCATACACCATGAGCCAGCTAAGGACTCATTCTAGGAGAATCACAGTTTTATGGGAGATGCCATCTCTGGTTTTGGTCTTCATGACCTCTTGACCCCATGAAACATGTAGTTGTTGTTTTCTGTTAAGATCAACAGTTCTGAACACTCAGATAAGGAACTGCAGAGTGGGGTAAGAGGAATACAATAAAATAACCAAAGCAGCAACTCTGAACTTCCTTTCAAGTATGTCATTTTAAGCACTGTATGTTGGCTTTGCCTGCTCTTTACCTTGCCAATCTAATTTTTCTTTCCTGACTCATGAGCACTGAAGGAGCTTTCCCTGAGCAGCAAAGTTCATTGTATTATGAAAAGAACCATGCTGCACAGCTCTGTCTCATGGAAAAGCCTCCCCACGCAGGCAAACACTAAGCACTATCACTGTTTGAGACAGTCTGATCCTTGGAGAGGACACTGTCTCATGTTACACTGAAATTACATGTAGCACAGTACAGCCCTGCTTTTGATCAAGGGCTGCAGATGTTGGTTTAAACACAGCTTACCTGCCTCGGTAGTCAGCAATCAGCAAAGCTTAGTGCATCGAGCTCATGAGCAGGAGCCTTCTTTTAAACATTTCTGATGGTTGTAGTTCCAGTCCTCCATGAAAATGTCATACCTAGTGATTAAAATACAGGTTGAATTTGGAGGTAAACCTGCATTATTTCTTCCTATCTTCTTCAATGCTCTCCAATGACATTAAAAGCTGTATTTCATTTTAATACCAGTGAGTCAACTCTGGGCTTGCCTGTCCTTGCTCAAGCAAGGCTTCCTGTGACATATGGCAATCTTGCCTGAGCACAGACAGTGTAGGAGGCTCTGATGGCAATCGTTACTGCAATTAGCAAACCACACTACCAGATCCATGTTTTACTTTTTAGTTCTGATTCTAAACACTGGACCTTTTCTTGAATCCTCTATGTACAGAACTCCCATTAATTAAAATCAAACAGCAAGAAATATATAAAAAAATCAATGGTAGAATATGACTCATGTTATTTAATTAATGGGTAATTCCTCTCATCAATATGCTGAGAAAGCTTGACCTTAACCTTTAGGATTAAAAAATTCACCATGTGAGAAAATTTGCTTTTTCCTAATCACATTTCTCCTTAACAGATTTTAAAAACACACGTAAAATCTGTTGGCAAAGTGTTTAAGTACATACATCCCTAAGACTGAAGTAAGCTCTCCTATTGCTATTCATATCAACTTAGATAACAGCATGAACAAAAAACACCTAATGGTACACACATCAGTGTTGGAGCACACAAAACACTCTTTCCAACATAGCTCCTTCAAGTGATGACAACAGCAGCCCAACAGCTATACCTTGCTCCTCTTTCTCTCTTTCCACAGTCCTACTCTTCAAAGTTACCACACAGGTGTCATTTGTTGAGCAATGTTAAGTAGAGAAGCACATGGAGACAAAGTCTGTATTTCATAATAACTCAGCAATATGGATTTTGGCCTTAGGGGTACATTCATTCAAACAAAAGAATAGCAGTAAGAAAGCCCATGAGCAAAATCTTGCAACCTCACAAAAGGAGATGTTCATTCAGGGGTGAACATTTTATTTCAAGTTTAATAAATTTCATTTTCAAAGAATTGCCAACTCACACAAATTTGTCACTAATCATCAAATTGGAGATCCTTTTTTTCTGCTCACAGTGCTAGGAGAAGATATTCTGCTCCTCGCGATCACATAAAGTGGTTTACTTTCAGCTACTGCAGTTTTCCCTCAATTTAGTGAGCTACTTCCTCCCTGTTCTTCCTGGAAACTGCAAAAAGCGTTGTATCTACATTGCTCTAATGTACTAAATTAAAAAATCTCTCAGTAGCTTATAATTTTTTATCCATAGAGGTCTGAAGGATCACAAAAGCTAGAGGGATCATTAGGAAGCCTCTGGAGGAGGAATCCTTACAGGCCTTCTGAAATACTTTGCCTGGGGAGCTCCATGTCCAAAATCACCCCAGGCTTACAAGAAAACAAGGTTTGGTCTGTAACATTTTCTGGTACATCTGTATGGCCCACCCAGTGCCATTCCTGTTTGCTTTAAAAAAATATTTGTAAGAGGACAGGATGTGGATCTGAGTTTTTTGACAGGAACCCAGACACCGAAACAGGCATTCCAGCAACCAATTCAAAGGGCACCAGAGAGACCCTTTGAATCTCAGAGAGTTGCATGTGTTTCTTCCCCAACATCCATACATGCAGATTCACTGGAAGGGAGCAGTTATACCAACTGAAAGATAAGGACAGCAACCTGACATCACTTTGGATCACCTTTCCTAGTGTTCTAGCAGACTGACCACCCAATTTTGTAGTACTTCCAAAACCTGAATGCTACAACCATAGGGTGACTTCGGGATCCCATCTAAATCCTACTACCCATGCTACTCCATCTGGCATGGCAAAAACATGCCCTGCCTGCCTGCTCAACTCCTGGCTTTAGGATGACCTAAAAGTGTGAAAAGAGCACATCAGTGAAGGTAAGACATCAGTTGCATGGAGGGATAAAGGCAGCATGGTGAGATATTAAAACTGAGCACAGACACTCATTTGAATATTCTGTAACTGTGTGATTTGTGCCCTCAGCCTTACCCCAAAGGCCTTGATGCAGGATTTATTCATGATGTAAAGCCTCAGCACTGCACTGGCTGCTCAGAGATGTGGTTGACACAGGGAACTGCCAGGCAACAGCCAAAGCAGGACATGCCCTCCAGTTCAGCGAGGAATAACAACATTAATATGTTTTCTCTGCAGTGTCTGTGAGGCCCAAGCACTGGGAATGCCAGAAGGCATCAAGAGATTTCATGCCCCAAGAGGAACATCTGACCATGCCCATCTGCTACCATTAGGAATAGGAGGAGAGAAAGAACCTGTGGCAGCACGTTTCCAGATACTGAGAAGAGAACACAATAAACTCTCCATCAGGTCACTAAGAGGTTCTTGCTCCCATCTTGTGGCTGAACCTTCCTTATTGAACACACTTGATGCAATCTCCTGAACACGGTGAATACTCCATTATTTCCCTGTTTTAACCTGTTTATTTTTGTGTTTCAGCATTGCCAGGACTGGACAGCCACAGCAGAAAAACAGCCCTGTTGTGAATGCCAGGCATCCCTGACTAAGCTGAGGAGCTGCTGGATGCTAGACCTGGAATAGGTGCCACAAATCACTAATGGCCAAAAGACTTTTCATTTCCTTTTACCTTAGGGAAAGATGTAGTCCATATTCTTTTGTGGATTTTACCACTGCACTTTACAAACCCAGAGGTAGGATTCTTCATCCAGATGTGAACAAGGGTCCCCATTTTGACTGCATCTTTTTCCACAGATACAAGTTGACGCTACAGGAGCAGCCTCTGTTTCTCAGGTACTTTGAAACAGAACATGACCAGAACAGTCTGTGTTTACATTCCTTGTCTTGAAGTATTTTGCACCAAATGATAGCTGTAAGAGGGTCAGTGGATGTATTAAATCTGAACAGACCTGAAGCATTCCAGATGCCCCCATCCCAGTGAGGGGGGCTGTCTCTATGACAAGCCTGTGCCTAGTCTGAGAAGGCTGCTATAAACCGAGGGAATGTATGAAAACAGTTTCTAGCAGTGCATTTTCACTACTGTATTCTGGCTCCAGTAAACTGGACACTCTCTATGTATTCTGAATACATTTTGACTAATATGTGCTGGGTTTTATGTAAATGTTTCCTGCTGTTTGTTGTGGGGTTTTTTAATTCTCCTAATGGGACAGGCAGTCCTTGGAATGTTATTATATTCTGGACCACATGATTGTCAACACAATCATTGCAAGGCCAATGCAGTTCGTCTATAATTGACAATAAGAAGTTTGTAGATTTAGGCCAAGCATGTCTGTGCTTTAGACCACCCTTCTCAAAGTCCATGGCTCCACCATTCCCTTTCTCTCTGAGAGCTGAAAAGCAAGGGCACCAAACCATTCCCTGCTTGCCAGGACAAGAGGAACATCAGAGCACCTCAGTTCAAGTCAGTAGTATCTGATCAAAGAAAGAACACTTCTCAGTCACAGTCTTCTTACACAGTGGAAATGGGGACAGGCAATCAGTGAAAGTAACTGTAGTATCAGAGGAACCTCAGAATGAGAGAAGGATGGAAAGCATCAGTAAATCATTCTCTTTGTCAAGCCCTGACATTTTTCATGTATGCAGAGAAATAGTTAATCTTCATGCTTCATATCTACCCTTCTTGGACCAAAAGCTGCAGCTGCAGCACAATAAACACAGAAAGTTTGGATCAGAATGGCCAGGGAGAATATAAACTCCTGTTGTATGTCTGTGCCTTGCAATAGGAGCCCTTTTTCAGCAATGGTATATTCCAACCTGTGTGCCCCGAACAGTGACTATGAGAGTAGTGCTGGTAGGAAACTACTCACAGGAAGAAAGAATGACAGTAAAGATGGGGATAACTTGTTTTAAAAAACTTAAGCGCAGGGGGATGAAAAGCCTAGGGGAAGAGGAATTTAGTATTTTATGTCTTGCTAAAACAACAGAGGAGGTTTAGGGCCACAGGGCTAGAGAATCAGGAGGATCAGGAATCCAAATCAGGGATCTGGCCTTCTGAGCACAAAAAGCACTGAAAATGGTACATAGAAAACAGAGACCATTAAGAAGAGAAACGTAAACATAGCTGGAAATTTGGAGAATGGTGTAAGAAAAACAGAGGTAAAGTGAGAAGCAAGAAAGTAGTAATTCTGAAGATGAAAACTGAATGAAATTATAGCCTCTGTTAACTGCCGAACCTTCCCTTTCTCCCTAATCACTTTTGGATTCATTGCCCTGTGTGACACAGCATAATTAGAGGTAATTATATCTGTACAGATTTCACGAAAATTAGCACGATGAAGAAAGACCTATATAGCATCTCTACTATGTGTAGAAAAGGCAGATAAAATACTTCCTTCCATTTAGCAGAAGACAGCTGGCCAGTCAGCTTGCACCTACTCACAGCACTACCAGCTCTTGGCCAGCCATGGTGTGGCGAACAGAGAAGATGAAGGACTCATTTCTGGGAGGTCACACTTCATTTGTCCTGTTGCTCATAAAAACCTTGTGATGTTCTGTTTAAACCTGAAGACTTCTAAGTAAATTATGAGTTGAGAGCTCTACTTTACGTGCAAACAATAACAAGGTCAAGTTTATTTCTTTGTCCACTAGAATTCTAATTATTCTAACTATCTGCTTTTTAGTTTACTGTTGTAGACTAGAGATTATGAAAGGGAATTTACTCTTGATTAAGATGAGGATGAGAGAACATAGACTAAAATGATTTATGTGCTTGCAAAGTTTGACAGAGTACAAATTTACTTCCATGGATGTTCAGTACAACAGTTTAAGAATTCAAGGTAATAGTGTGAAGTCTCACTTAGAAATTAACGAATAATTCAATTAATCATAAAACCTGAAAAAAATCAAATTCCTCAACTTCTCATGTGATGAAAAAATGTATTGGTAGTGTCCAAAAATTATTTACAAAAACCAATCTAATCAGTCTTAAAGAAGCAGTCTTACATAAGAACAAGCTAAGATAAAACCCCATAATTATCAGCACAAAAACATGTGCAAAGATAGGAGACGTTTTTTTCTACTCAAAATATAGCACATGACATTTCTAGTGACAACGAGTTTGCATATTATCAGAAGTCAAAGCAATTAAGACATTTTTAAAGATCTCTACTATGTATAAAATTATATTTATATTGGAATGTATTTAAGACACCATTCTAAAAATATCTTGATTTTTTTCTCTGAAAGATCAGCTGGTACATTCTGTCCAACCCAGAAAAGCCCAGGTTAAGGAGGATCTGAAATAAAGTTGAGAAATTCTCAAGAATTATTTGATAAAAAGGTCAATAAAGAAGACAGACAACCCTGCAGGGGCACAAGAAACCCAGACTTAACTGTGATGCGATATCTCATGCATGGCCATACTGTGGCCTGAGTTCCTATAAGTAAAATGAACAGTATGGAATATGCATTGCAGAAAGATCCCTTGCTGAGCAAACTTCTTGGCATTCATGTACTAGGTAGGCACTGTTCACCAGGGGTCAAATGCAAAAGAGGAAATCAAGACAAAAATATTTGGTCCATCTATAATGCAAATCCAGACATCATCTGGCTTTCCTGGACAGCTCAGTTTTTCATAATGTAAGTTAGCTAGGCATACAGTGATTATAAATTTAGAAGTTAGTTATCCAAATTCATAGATATTTTAAAAGGAAGGGTTCATCAAAAAACATTATTGCAACACAGAGGCTCCCTGCTTGTAGCTCTAGCTGGTTGGTGAGCAGCTCCAAAGAAAACAAGGAGTTTACATCAGAGCTACCCACAGACCTCAGTTGTTTACAGAAGAGATGATCTTTCCAGGTAACTGCCTGCACTCTCTCATTTGAAATACATCTCCACTGGTAGAGCAACAGATTGAGTTTGATGGATATTCTTGTTGCATTCTGAGGTGTGAAGAAAAGGCCTGAACTGTGCATATGCTATAGAAGACAGTTTTTGCTATTACTTCTGGTGGCTCATTGTAGCTGTTACTGCTTTGTTCACAACCTTTGCACTCCATGATGTCTCTTGCAAATACAGCATTTATTTCACTGGTTGCCTTCAATTAAAGTGGCATTTCTGCTCTGAAGTAAAATCTGCAAAATGCCATTTGACTCAGGGATTTTTGTGACTCCAATCGAATGTGTTCATTTTACGTACGTAAATGTGCTGCCAACTACACAGGCACAATCTGAGAGTCAAGCTCGTTCTTTTCTTCATCCTGTCTCTGACTGTGCCCTTAACTAATCCTTGGGTTCCTTCAGTGTAACTGCTTGTACACAGATGTACAGAAGCTGCAAAAAATGGATACAATCCCTCTTGCCTTAGGTTTTGGGGTTTTTTTAATCTGCATTTAAACTAGTTAAAAACATAAAGGTTTTTGTTTTGTTTTGTCTTTTTTTAATAAAAGAAGTTAGTTATGCATGGACTAATGCATCTAGATGAAAGGTTTGCTAAACCAGTATTTTTATGATACATTTTAAAAAGTCAAATTTCATATTTAAGTCAGGAAGAATCATGTAGTTCATGAGAAGGTTGTCCATGAGTGTGAGACAGAGATTTCTTTGTTTTTAAACTCGACTTTTATAAATAGTTAAAACACAGTGATACTCCCTCATACTGCAGATAGGAATGACTGCCAGCACCATTTGGTGTAAGGAATCTGAAAGGAACTTAATGCAGAGAGGAGGGATAAAAACTCAATGCAGTCACATCTGTACCAAAGGCAGACTTCATCTTAAGTCCTCCAGAACATCTTCCTTTTCTTTCTGTTTCCAGTTTTTCCCTGAGCAAATAGCATTTCTGAAGAAAATCCCATCCAACCAGGGCTGATACTTATCATCACATTAATCAGTTCTCAAGAGATCATCCCACTTGGATGGCATGATAAACACATCTTAGAAGGAACAAAATCCAGTAGGAGTTGGAAAGGACAGCCTGTACATTTCTGATGTGCTTTCCAACACAAGGATGGAGAGTCTTTACAGAACTCTTCAAGACAGACAATATTAGAATTCCTCAAAACCTAAACATTTTGACTTTATTTCTTAGAACAAACAGAGGGGGGTTTTTAGAACTGGTTTAGTGGTTTGATGATCTTGGGAGAATTGGAATAGTAAGTCTATTTTAACTTCCTATTCATACTCTCATAAAAAGGCATTTTGTAGAAATGAAGAATATTTATTCAATTGAAAAGCTATTCATGGCAGAAGCAATTAAAAACACAAGTATAAAAAATATGGGTGGCATAGGTACATACTAGAGATATCTAGAACTATGTGATATTAATGGTTAATTTTTCTCAGATACACATAGTTTAAATTTAAATATTTAAGAATAAAGTATTTAGTCCTCCAGCCTTTCACAAGGCAGCTTTTAGGGAAATTGGTGAAACACATATTTTGTAAGTCTGAATCTAGACTTGGTTATTCTGGCATCCATGTACTCCATGACAACTGATACTAAATCTCTTTAGCCTCATAGATCAATAATTTCCCCTGGCTTCTTATACATGCATTTTTATGTCCTCCTACAATTTCCTTTAGAGGTGAGCAAGACAAAACTGGCTGCCTGGAATATGGCTCAATGTATATTGAGATTATAATAATTCATCTAAGCACAGGTCCATATATTTACCATAGGATGCTCTTCCGGATATTCTTGTATTACTTTCCCATATAGCAATTAAAGCAGCTTCAGAAATAGCTTGTCATATATTTATCCTGAATGGACTGCCTTTTAATAGGGGTCAGTTGCAGCCATGAATTTTATGCCCAGTGTATGAAAGAGCAATATGAGTCCATATATGCTGGCTAAAACACTCTCACTCCAAGTCTGGACAGATGGCTGATTCACTGTGTATATAGACTCCTCATGGCCAACTTTTAAGCATAGTGACTTGCCACTAATAAGACACTGGCACTGCTTTAGAAGAACATGATGTTCTTTCATATTTCAAAACAGCATTTCCACTCTGAAAAATACCAGCAGTTTCTGAGACGTCCAAAAAGGGTATCAGCTGATCCAGAGGATTCAGCAACAGCACTGTAGGATATTTTATGCTGTCATTACCATAAGGATTTTAATTATACTGTTTTGTCTTTTCAATTGGAGATAGCATTTCCTATTGAACTGCTATTATGGTATTGACAACTCAGGTGTTCAGCTTTATTCTTTTGCACTGAGCAAGCAAATGACTTCATATTTATGTTCTGAACTAATGTTTCAGGAAGCTAGGAATGGATTGGTGCTGTTGTGGATATGCTACCAACCTCTGGAATTCACAGCTGAATGCAATATTAACCAAAACTAGCAGTTGCCATTAATTTTCTTAGCTGCTTTAAGAATGAGATACATTCCCGAGGATTTTTCAAAATATCCACTACTATTATTTTGCCATGTTAGGCAGTATTTTAGAGCAGGATTCATCTGCCCACGTATAGATGAAGCCATCTGTACCTGAGCTACTTGTGAGGGCTCTCTTTATAGTCAGCGGAGAGAAACAGACACTTTTAGAGTGCAATTGATCTTCTCTTAAGATTGACAGCTACACTGTAGACATCTAAAGTTGGATGAGATTAATAGTGTCCCCAACATTTGTTAAATTATGCAAGATTCTATATAAATAGAAGACAAAGTCTCTTCCCTAAAGAGCTTTCATCTTCAGTCAATACATTTCCAGAACTGAGCATCTAAATTGCTTGTCTTTGTCAAGCACCTCCCTTTGATGTTATTCCATAAGGTGTTCTCTGGTTTTCCTGGACAACCACAGCACTCACTTGAGAAAGCAGTACATACAGAACAGGGAGCAGAAGAATTACCAAGAGAATCTCTGAGAGCTATTTTTCCAGAATAGTGATAGGCAACTTTTGAAAAGTTCTTATTTATCTTTTTAGAAGTGAGTTGTACTTTGTCAATTTTTACTGACAAGTTGGTAAGGCAAGTACTTCAAAGTAGAATGAAGAATAGTGTTTGCCTTCAAGAGCCTACTCTTCCCACAGATGCTGATTCCTCTGGGTAACAGCAAAGTGAATTAGTGGCTCCTCTTCCCTACTCTGTGACACGCATGCACATACACGAGCACAGACACACGTGGGAATTAGAAATATTTCCAGGCCTTGGACAGAGCACTGAAGAGGTAGCAATCCATGGGCAATACAGGCCTGATGGTAAACTAAAGCTGATTATCACCACCCTTAACCTTTGTTAACAAAGTTACAACCCAAGGGGAGAGCACAATTTGACTTGTGTAAGGCAACCGGCTGGTTTCAGAGAACAAAAACAGCATCTACACTTTCATGGAACTCACAAATAAACCACTGGAAACTAAGCTTTTTGGTACCTTGCTTTGCTGTAACAAAATGAAAGGAAAGATCTGGGTATTTGTAACAATCAAACATGAACAACCCATTTCCTAAGACAAAATCATATTTTATGTATTGCTATAATAGAAGATCAAGACGCTCGAGTGAAGTGAAAGCTAAACTCTGAAATACTGCTCTACACTGCTAAAGTACATATGAATGTGTGAGATACTTAGATAAGATTTTTGTTAATAAATACTAAAATGCAGCCATCTATGCCTGTATTTGTATGGAGGGCATGAGTGACTACAGAATTGTTATAATTGACACTAATGGATGAGATGAAGAACTCATAATGTTTCTATGTAAGGATCAGAGACAGGGAAACCTTTTAAGGTTCTGTAAAAAAATAAACCAACAAAACAAAACAAAAACCAACCAACTAAAATTTTGCCTGTCTGATCTTAAATGATCAATCTCATTAGTCTAGAAAAAAAATCAAAACACTGTGCAACTCCTGCAATAAGATTTCTAGTACACCACTCTCATTACAGTTCAAGATAACTTTCAAAACACCACCAGACACAAGCTGTCCTTTTACAAACCACTAAATCGTTTCACAACAGCCACCTACTCCCATGATCACTTAAATAAATCTAAGCACAAATTACTTTAGAAGTTTTTCATAAAATTTTTTGTGAATTCCAAAAATTAAATTTTTGCATTTTATAACTTACCCCATTGAACAGGTGCATTAAAAGCCTATTGTTTTGTCAATAATAGTGGTGAAAGACAACTTTTTTCATTCAAAAAACTTCCTTTCTGGTAGACTTCTGACAAGAGATTGGCAGTTTCCCAATGTGTTGTGTACAGCACACTGAAGTCTAACCTGTAGGGGAAATAAATAAATAAATCACTTGCTCACTGAAGAGGAGTAACTTTGTCCAGAAGCATGTCAGGTTTGTCAATCGATGCAGGACAGGTCGAATTTGCTGAGTTGGACTCTAGAAGTTGAACTCAGATTATTCTTCTGAATATGACATATCATAACTAAAATACCCCATTCAATAATTATAACATCCACAGTAACAACAGGAGGATAACATATGTATTTATACTTGTCAGTAAATGAGCTAAAGCAAAGCCCCAGAATTTTTAAAGAATTTTTCCTGCCTCATATTCTGTCAGTGCATAACTAGTCTAAAGAGAACATTCCTGTTCAATGCATATAATCTCTTCAGTGCATATTTAACTATTCAAATTTAGCTAACATACTATTTTTACTAAAATATAAAGCAAAACAAGATCTCAGTCACAGCCACAAAATCTTTTTTAATGTATTCCTTGTGCTACTTCTGAATATTAATAAAAATTAATAATTAATTTTGCCTTTGGCATTGCAAGATATACTAGTTTTAATTAGTGTACTGTACTCCTATACAATTAAAAAATAATTGATGTCCACACTTATTGGCGGTCTCTGTGATCTCTTTTCCTGTTGTTGTCAACAAATGCCTCAAAAAACAAGTTCAAGAATGTTTTGCTGTCCACTTGATTTACACACCAAAAGTAACAGACAAATCTTTTATGATGAAACAGAGCAGTTTTCTGTTTAAATTATACACAAGTATATTAACTAGAAAGAGAAAATTAAAAGCTGATGGCTCAAAGAAATAAAGGAAAGACTATCAAAATGTTTAGTCTTTCAACAAATTTGCCTGGAATGTATCAGCAGATGACAATATTTCAACTTAAATGCAGTGGCCATCTTGTATTTGTTACGTCAATCCTATGCAGCATTTAATGCTGATGTCCCTCTTGATCAGTTGCAGCCATTTAAATTCAGCATATCAGGTTACTGTTTTCCTACAGCACATTAAGTACACCATGAATTATTTCATTATATAACACTAAGATCTCTCTTTCTCACTCTGAAAGAACAAGTCAAAGAATTAAAGTATAAATTCCCATGGGGAAAAAAACTAACTTCCCTTCAATGCATTTGCATCAGGATCTTGAATAAATATAAGTGTGTGTTTTTTATTCCAGTCATTAAAAAAAAAGACATGGAATACCAGATGTAAATTTTCCAGCACAGTTATGAAATAGAACAAAAAAATCATATGGCAAAGAAAACCCCAAACTCACTGTTCCTTATCTAAGCCAGAAGTTCATGCTTGTAACTTGAATCTAGGTCAGAAAATGTATCCAGAAGAGTCATTCTTGAACATGACATGAACCTAACGAAAAATTACTGAGGTTATTTTTCCAATATCACAGGACTACACATCTCAGAGACAGGACAGGGGCCAGATAAACAATTTAATAAAAGAGTAAAAAGGATGTAGACAACACAGGAATAATTCTCTTTTTTTTTCACCTAATCCTCATGCTTGTAGAGTAGTGAACAAGAAAAATCAGCAAATCAGATATTTATTTAATTAATGCTTTATAATGATTAATGATCTCAGTAGTCATTTTAACTAAAAATGGATAGTAATTCAAGTAGCATATTTAAACAAACATGACTGAAGAACTGAGAACATTACAAAGTGCATTCTTACTTCTGAGGATTTCTCAAAGTTATTCCTCAACAATTTTTCCAGCACAACACACAGGAGCCAATGGCCTCCAATGAAAGAAATTCCAAGGTTGCCTTGTGCTAGGGCAGCTAAGTCAGAGCAGTAAAATTCGTCTGAGGGGATCCCTTGGCTCCCACTGCCACAGACAATGCAGACAGTCTGGAGAAGTTGGGGGCTGAAAGCAGATGATCTTTCAGGTCTCTTCCAACCCAAGCCTTGCTATGAGTCTGTCATATGCTCCTGAAGCCCAAACCACCAGGCTTGGTGCTCCACCTGAAGGTGTAAAAGCCTCTGTTACCACAGAGAAACTCCAGGAGCTGCTTGTTCCAGAAAAATCTGTAGTAGATTTAAAGGCAAATCTTATTACTTAAATAAAACAAACAAGAAAACAACAGAAAGGACCAGGTCAGAGATACACAGACATCTTACTTGAGGGAAGGACTGAAAGGCATGTCCCTCACCTCTGCTGTGAGGAGAAAGCTACGGAGCAGTCACGGTTCTCTGGGAGATGCTGCAGTGCCAGAGCTGTGGGTTACCTGCAGAGCTGCCAGGACCTGCAGCACCAGGACACCTTAATGGCACTGAACTGCTTCCTGCCCCTCCTGCCCCTCTGCCAAGGGATGTTCAGCCCTGACCAGTGGCTCAGCCTGGTCCTTGGCTTTGTGGGTATCCCCCAGCCTACCACTTATCTGAGGTAGGTGGCCCCCACTCACCAAAGCTCCCCATGTCTCTTCAGAAATTACACACTTTGCAGGAGACTTTTCCCTTCTTGCAACAGTTCAAGGTCATTCCTAATTGCTTCCTCCTCTTCCCTCACCCCCCTTCACCCCCTTTAAAGTAGCAATCCTGGGAACAAATCCCAGGAAATCACCACAGCAGCCTCCTGGTTCTCAAAGCTCCATCAACTGGTAGTTCAAAGGGGTCCTTTGCACAGCACGGGAGAGCTCTGCCAACCTCCAGCTCACCCATCTCACCAGGGCCTTTAACTGAAGGCTTTGGGTGCCTAATATGGCAAGATGAAGCTCCATTAAATCTGCACACAACTCTATTAAAAGCAGCCAAGAGACCTCCAATCCCCCCTGGCCACAGCTACGGCAGCACACCTTGTGCTGCTGCCACACCTCTGAAAGCATCCTGGTCCCTGCTGCAAACTGCTGACCTGCATGCTCTGTCATTATGTGGATTTGGGCTAAAAGAAGGAAAATGGGTGATACTGCTCCCAAAATTCAGAGCTTTCTAGTTAAATGACCATGGTCTGGGGTCCTAACAAACACTTTAGTAATTCTGACCCCTGTTACAGGCACAGGCCACTGCAGAGCAAGTTTATCAGGAGGCAATTAAATGGCATGAGTGGAAGTGAAATCTTTTCACCAAGTTTGCTTGCACTTCCAAAATTCATCAGAAACTTCAAGTGACTAAAAAGCATTAAAGAAACATGGACAGGAATCATTAATTTGCATATGACCAGGTAAAGTTAATAAAGTGATAAACTGTAGACACTTCAATGCTAACAATTTTTAATGTTAACAATAAAATTCCATATAAACGTTCATAGTCTATTCATACTTCTTAAAATTTTTTAACAATTTAAAATTTCATATTTGGTAAGTTCTGTTTGTATCACAGTGTCATGGTCACAGCTAGTACAATTCTAAACAATGTGCCCATAAACACCTAAACACTAACAATAAACCTCCCTTTTAATATTCCTCATTATCCACAGTTCAGGGCAGAAAAAGCAATAAATGCAGTTCAAAGACAACTACTGCAGAAGAGTACCCCAGAGTCCCAAACCTCTACTCCTAGAAGTTTTGATTATAAAACTCTTCTCTCCTCATCATATATTTCTTCCCAACCCTCCCATAGAGCCAGTCCTGAACTGGATGTTTTTCACTTGTTATTTATGGGATTTCTCATGACATGTCATACACCACATTCACAGCAATCACTGGCAGATAGTTAAAGTTTCTAAGGGGCTACAGGGGAAACCATTTTCCACCAACTGTTCTCCTACATGCCAGGATAAAATATATCTTGTGGACTAAATCTCTTCCCACTTGTATCCTGCCAAAAAGTGTGGGTTTTGTTTTTTAAACGAGGCTTGAATGAAATTCCATTAGCTATTCCTGAGCCATGGCAGAATAACTATTCCAGCATAAAAAAATCTAACCACAGATAATTGAACTTGTCTCAAACATGACTTGTTTTCTGGAAACATGACATGGGAATAGACTTTAGTATAATGGCAAAGTTATTTGTTTTGTACAATCTTCATTGAATCAAAACCAGTTAAAGACCACTTGAAATCATAAGGTCTTAGAAAAATATTTCAGATCAGCTGGGATGCTTTAACCATAGATGTCTTCTTCATGGATGGATGAATATATCCATTAGCTTGCATGGTTTACAATCTATGTATGTGGAAGACCATCAGAACTCAGAGAAGTTATTCCAGAATTTCTATCATCACTTTTTAATTTTTGATATGCCTTTTCAGTATAAGAAACAAAATTATTTTTAAAATAAGATCAAAAGCAACACTGTTTTGTCCATGTTGTTTTTGTGATGTTTTATACTGTTGCCTTTTGGTTTTGAATGCTATATCCATGCAAGAACTGAGGAGTGAGAGATTTTATATTTAATTTGCTGTAGATAACAAATGTAACTAGGCTATATAAGTTTTCACCCAGGCATGCTAAGAATTACAGCACGTTTCCTCTAAGCACTGAACACACAGAAAAATTTAGCCTTTTAGTTGCTACTGAAATAAGTTTTTTGAGAGAAAATGAGGAATTCTAGCCAGGCCAAAGTAAATCTGAACTTTGTCGATGTTTGTTCTTGATGCATCCAAAGGCATATTCAGCATTCCAGCCTTCAGAAACCCTGGAAGATCACAGCTTATGCTTTCCTATATGACTCACCTTAATTCTCCACAGATTTTTTTTTTCTGCAGATGTTGTACTGGAATTTGGGAAAGATGGGGGAGTAGCAGCCTCAACCTCCACACTTACCACTGCAGAGGACTCTGGGAAGAACAAAAACCACATGGATAGCCATCCTTCTACACAAATTCTGCTCTGATCCCCCCTTCTCATAGCTTGAAAAGAAAACTGGATTTTCTCCAAGGCTAGACAGGTGGCAGGGAAATATTTTTTGGTTAATTACCTCAGAATGCTGGGAAAGGTGTGCTGCTACCTCATGTCTGCATTGCGCTGCCTCACACTGGTAATTAAGCTGATCAGTACTGGTACATCTACCCACCAATCAAAGCTGGATATCAGGGATATTTTGAGGAGACAAAGCATAAAACAGCCCTGAATTAAGAGTTTGGGTAATCAAGATGGCACATGTTCTACTTGAAAAATAAGGCCAATCCTTCCAAAAGAGGGACAGCTGGCAGGCTGAAAGTCAATCTTAACCACAAGAAATGTATTTCTTGCTTTAAGAGTCACAGTTGGGGCCTCTGTGCAGGCTTGTAGTTAATGAGTTGATAATGTCTCCTTCAGGAGAAGGGAAAAAGGCCACTACTCAAATTCCCCTTGATTCCTCTTCATTTGGGATCCTGGCAAATCAGGGTTGGTTCTAATATTTTTATAATGACTAGTCTTGCCAATGGTGGACTCAGTGACAGGCACACTCAAGCCAGCCTTAAATTAAACACAGCTTTCTAAGAGAAAATTGAAGGCTACACATAAGTGGTTTAACTGAGATTAGGAAAACGATGTGCCCTTACACAGCATGTTTGTTTTCAGCACTGCAAATGTCTCACTGTTTCAGAATACAGGACTCACCCTTCACACTGTGACACTCTTGAACACATCCAAATTTAAGCACTATTATTTTTAATGCATTTTTCTGTAGGGAATACCATAGCAAGGTCGATTTTGTATCATTAAAAGAAAAAGAGGAGATTTTTATGCTATCAGAGGTGCCAAAAAATACAGCCTCACGTATTTCTGTAAAGACAAGTATGAGAGATGTTCCTGTATTTCTTAAGAGTAAATAATGTGCTACCCTGCAAAATCCACATAAATGTAAAAACAAGCACAAAGATGTATAGTTAGTGACTTTCTTAATATTTTCCAGAAGCAGAGTAATTTGGCCCAGGCAGAAATAAGTGTGTGGCATTTTACCTGCAATTTGCTGCAAGTATCTGTGGAAGCTTGTTGTGAACATGTGAGTAGCCAATTTAGTTTCCAGGCTTCACAAAGCATATTTTCAGTCATTTTTTCTATAGTTTCTATAAATAAAACTAACTATCTGGTAAAATTGGGCAACAATTAAGCATACATGTTTTTTATAAAACTGTCCCTTAATATCACTTTACCTTACAATGCCTGGACTTAAACATGACTTACTATGTAAGAGATTTCTACAGATTTCAAAGGGGCATAAAACACAAACTGTAACAGAACTTAAGAGTAGTAAACAGTATGAATTGAAGTATTCATGGGAATTTTCAAAGCATAAATGAAATTAATAAATTGCACAATTTCTAAACTATCACTCCCAATAAACTTTACTGTAGAAAAAATAACTGCTTGCACTGCTATTTAAAGACACATTCCTGCCAAGTCTCAGTCAGAAACCAGTCTCAATCCTAAAAAAAATAAGTAACTTCAGCATTTGTTAAATTTAGCTCTCAATATCAAACCGGTAAAAAAGTAATAAAAGTTTTAAGATGGAAAGTTGAGATCAGAGTTCAGTTCTGACATGCAAAGGTGATACAACTTGAAATGCAGCTAGACCGATTTTCTAATAAAAATGAACAATACAATCAAATAAATTATATGAGATCATTAAAACTATTAAAGTCATTCATCAAACAGAAAACAGATCTTTTGATTTTCAGGGAAATACTAAGACTCCAAACATCCCTCTGCAAACTCTTTCATCATTTCAGTAATTTTCAACATGAGTCCATCCTCGTCTGAGTCTGCCGTGTGCTGCCTCCTGCTCCTCCCCCACTTATCCTCTAATAGTGTTCCGAGAGAACTTCAAGATGTGGGCTAATGGAGCTGGCATGGCTTGGACTTTAATATTGCATGTGCTTAACTTTTTGTGCAACTGACCAACATGACATGTCTAACTGTATAAATGGAAGTTTTATGGTGATAAGATCAGTAGTTACTGAGATATTTATGTGACATGCTGACAGATATAAAACTACAAAGCTTGCTTTTATGCCTTACATCCTCTAGGAAAAAAAATAAATACTAAGATGATGGGTCACTTTGAAGAGAATTTATTATCTAAATTACCTAATACCTGGCTGAGTTCTAATATGCAAGATGAGGTCTCAAAAATGCTATTAAAACTATGGACATTAATTCCAGAAGATCTTAGAATTCCCTGCCAAATGGGGCAGAGTACAGCCAGTGTGCTTCTCTCACTCTCTCTCTAGATCACAGTGCTGTCATCCAACCAAAAAGCAGAATTATGACAAAAACCAGGAAAAGGCACAGATAATCTCTCTCCAGTTTTTACACTCCATAGGTTTAGGTCTCTCAGGGAGATTCTCATTGCTGCTAAGGTGGAAGAGGAAGACTATCTGAGAGGAGAGAAGGTCAAAATTAAAGAAAATATATTATTTGTGTGTGTGTGTCTATATATATATATGCATCTATTTATACACATACACATATATAAGCATAATATATGGATGAAGTGGAGTCTCTTTCACATTTTGATCTGGGGAAAACCAACCTCAGAAATTCTTACAGAACAAGACAATGTTTCCTGCTGCTAGAAAGCAGCTCCCCCCAGCTGTGCCCACAGCTGAAGTTAAAAGCCTGCTCTACTTCCTTCTCTATTTGATGTGAATGTTTCTTCCCACACTGAGAAGGCAGCAGGCACAGCAGTCAGCAAAAGAAGGGGGAATAGCCTGGTAGCAGCAAAGAAGGGAGAAAAATAAAAATATTTTTAAAAATACTTAGAGACTGGTAGGGAAACCTAAGAGCAGAAGGAAAGGAAAACTTCACTACAGGAGACACAAGTATCTGGCAGACTGTAAAGATTACTGACCCTGAGAATAAGACAACTCAGAGGACAAAAGAATCAGTAGACAGGGGTGAAATGCAAAGCATTCAACTGTGCTGGTACGTTCCCATGAGGTCAGACCCTTCCAGGATGGGGAGGATGTTCAGTGCCCTTCATCCTCACCTGAGATGCCCCCTTCCCAGTCTGCTATTGTGCACATTTCCCACAGGAACAATGACCTGGAGCACCAGTGCTGAGAAAAACAAATACCACTTCAGTGCCTAAAAAAACCCTTATAACCACCCCCTCTAATCCATCCACACCTCCTGTGACACCCACTCCTGCTCTTCCTCTCACCTCCCACATCCACACACCAGAAGGAAGATACACACACCCCTCCACACCTGCTACAAACCTCTATGGTTTGTGCATCACCAGGTGTGACAGAGAGAACAGTTAATCTCAGGTAAAGACGTGTTTTGCCCAGTTAATCCAGAATTTTGTTTCCTAATTTCCCATGAATCTGTGTTTGTTTTTTTTCTTAAGCCTTTCTGCCACAGCCTTCTCGATAGCAGGTATTTTATACCTTTGGTCTGCTTCTGGTCTTGTCTGAAACATCTGGTGGGAAGGAATTGAACAGCAGTGGAATCCAAAGTGGGGCTTGGAATAAAGACACAGAAGGAGCATCAGTTGTTCCTGTGCCCATGACAAGTACACAGGACCATCTTGTCTATATGTAAACCACTGAAGGTTCAGAAGATGTTGGGAGAGAGACACTTAGCCCAGCCTTTGCCATTTAGAATTACTATGTTGCAAAGAGAGTCCTGGATCTTTTTTGGGGGAATAAACTTATAAAACTTGTTAGACCTACAGTATATGCAACATTTTTTTCCTCCATTTCTTTTATATGAAACAGGGCAGACTGAATTATCCCTCCAGCTCTAAAGCATCTATGTTTGCTATTGGAAGAACAAAATGGGAATTCTAGTAAGAATATTTGGACTTTGTTTAAAATTTAATAGTGTCTAATGGCAAATCTTCCTATTAATCACTCATCTCAAAACTCTTTTTCAGATAAATCAGTAGCATTGCAAAAGCCCCATAGTAATTTTTCGGGCATCATCATTTTAAGTTTATTTTGGATAGTGTTAGAGGGACTTTCTTGGTTGTGCCAACTGACCACGATGATTACTATATAATTAAGATTCTTGACAATTCCTCTTGTGTCAGCAGGAACACGTCAATTCCTTTGTCTTCAGCCAATGCATCCATCCAAGGCTGATTGCTCTGATATTGCTGGTAGTTCGCATGTGAACTATCACCTAATGATTAGATAGAGCTGACAGAAATCAAATTCTAATAATTGCAAGATAACCTCATAGTTTAATTCAAGTAAAAATACTAAAAATATTGTTCAATAATTGTTGGGTTGTCGTATTCCCAATCAAACCCCAAAAGGTGGTGGTGGCTCCAGCTGCCAGTAAGAACAAGGCATATTTAACTACAGAGATGAGGGAACAGAACAGTGCTGCTGTCATTGGAGAAATGTTGGTGTGAATATGAGAGCAGAATCTGAGCATTAGCCCTACCTCTATAGCTTACACTATATATACTTCAGGTTAAACTGATTCACTGAATAGAAAAACAGCCACACAAGCAAACAAAAAATCCCCAACCAATCAAAAGCTATCTGGCCATTTTCCCTTCTATCCAGCATCTTTCCTGCTCATTGCACAGCACAATCTTCCTTCTTTAAAAGCGCTTTGCAGCTTTGCCAGACAACAGCATATGTAAATGTGATTTTGTTTAGGGGACATTAAGGATGCATGTGACAAAAGAGTAGCAGCATATCAGCCATGAATTAAAATCCGTTACTGTATTTTAGTTTATCGATCTACTGTAAGCTTCTCAGCATTGTCTAATTTAAATAAAACTTCAATTTGTAACAATACTATAAATAGAAGGCAATATTGATCAGAGTGCCACCAGCCTGCTGAACTTTTGTTATCACTGAAGCCTGACCAGTTAATGTTGAATGTTACAATTTATTACACTGCAAAGTACAATACAACACAATAGCATTTAGATTTATAAACAAAGATATGCTGAACTACTGAAAGCAAGTTCAGTCAGCTCAGAACAAGAGGAGTGTTCTGATTTACTGGTGCTCCACAGCACTATTTCCCTACCTGAGGCAATATTTCATAACTTCTCTGATACAAACACCTGTTAAGTCTGCTGAAGATTGAATAATTTGATTGCTTTTAGACTTTTTTAAACCCCAGCAAAACATGTGATGTCAATCAGCAAAGATTCATCACTGCTGTGGTAGGGTTTTTTTTAGGTTTTGAGGAACAATACCAGTTAAGATGGGCAAACAATGTCCTGGGAGACAGAACCTTCATAACAAATAGTAGCAGATATCACACTCCTAACATTACTTCTTATCTTCCCCTCTTCCCTTTTACAGGAATAAAAACTGAAGTAAACAGATGTGAACACAGCACAGTTACAGGCAAACTCTACATTTAAGGGCTGTTCTTAGGCAGTGAGCAATAAAACATTCTCTAGACAAAGAATATTTTATTACAGATTTTCCACACCTGAAGGTGTATTATTTCAAATTACTGAATTGCCTTAAAGCAAGCTCAGTGAACCTGCACTCACCAGCCAGGACAGTGCTGATGATGCTGCTTGTCAGAAGGCATGTGCTCACTTTTTATTCTAGGTGCAGAAGGGAAGGCTCCTTGTGCTCTCCTCTTCATCAGAAGTAAGGCCACTGGGATATCCTGCAAAACATCAAAAGAAACAGTTCTCTTGGCTTTGCTTCAGAACAGAGGAAAAATCAACTTTCTCAATCAGGTCTCCTCTACCCCAGAGCTGTAAGTGATTTAAAAAAAAGACAACCCAAAGGAAAACATTTATTAGCTGTGCCTGGATGCAGCATTTCTTAGTAAAACACTGGGCAAGAGGAGATCATATGCCAGCAAGGCATGGCACAACACAGACTGCTCAGGCACTTCAGAAGGGAATTCCTATGGCAGTATTTTAACAGAGGAGAACCTCTGCAAGGGTAGGAAGACATATTAATGTGAGGGATATGTATTTACCACTTCCTTATAAAAATCCCAGAAGTATGACTCCCCCAGTTATTCCACTCATACTCCTTTATGATGCAGATTGGTGAAACTCTGATGTGACTGTGCACATGTTGAAATGTGCACCAGAGAAAGGGCTCTGAATCTTTGGGCAAACACAGCCTGCAGGAGGGACCCTCCCAAACAGATGGTGCTGCTTGTCCACTCTGTCCTTCCAGGCAGGTCTTCTCCTTTGCCTCCCTCTGCCCAGCAACATCTAACAATTTCCTGCAACTCTTCCTCCTCCCCATTCTCTGCCATAGCTGAGAGACCTCAGAGAAGAGGTCTCTGTCCTTGCCATCACATCTTCTCTGGAGGCCAAAGCCTGTCCTGTGCCCTTCATTCTGTACCCACACAAGACCCAGGAACTGCAACCCAGGGAAAACAACCTGTGCTAAAGAACAAACCACAAACATCAACCTAAAAGTGTCCATCCACAACAGGCCCAGGTTTCTCTAAGGAGAACTAAGTCAGAGCTTGCTGGGGAAGCAGCTGGAAGGGAGGCAGCAGCCCTTTCAGAGCAGGCTGCCAGCCCCTTCCCAGGGGCTGCCATGAGCTGCCCCTGCTCCTGACACAGCAGCAAGAGGCAGAAGTGCCCAAACACCCACTGAGGCCACATCTGCAGCAGGGCTGGGAAGGCTGTGCAGGGAAATCATGTACGGAGCACCACCAGCAGCACTATTTGAGTTAGAAAACAATAATGTAAATAAAGTAATATTAGTATGCACATTTCCTGGGAGAATTTTCTCTCTACAGCTCGATGTCTCAGCCTTCAGCCAAAATAAAGGTCACCAGACAGTAAATTTTTTCTTTTCTTGTTTTAACAGAGAATGTAATCCAGTCTGACGTTTCAGACTGGGGAATTAATTTTTTAATTGGGAACTGTAACTAAAACACTTATTATAGAAACAATGTTGGGGTTTTAATTTTACTGCTCCCAAGCAAGACCAGGCATTTTGAAATCGTTTCATTTGAGGGGGATGTGATTTAACAGGGGGTTTGGGGGCAGAGTATGCAATTATTAGATTGGCCTTTTAGGCTTTCATTCAAAATTCAACATGTCTGTAGGTATTTTTTAATATGGTCAGGTTAGGGGTAACGTAGTCTTAATATGTTTGCTATTTACAGGTGCATGCACTCCTAACATGCCCTGACACAGGTAAATGTGCTGACACTCCCACTGTGCAGCTCCCCTCACTAAAGCAGCACAGGGAAGAAAACCCAAAACTCAATCCAGTCAAATACTAGGAGAATACTTTACAGCTTTATTTTTAGTTAGCACAGATGCAAGGTACCAAACTTAGAGAGATCAGGCAGCCTGCAAATTACCAAGATTACTTGTTCAGGAATTTTAGAGGAATTTGGCAAAAATAACTGACATTTCGTCCATTCCTACTTAAAATGTCATTTGATATGATAATATTTGGCATTTCTTTAAATGTTTCTACAAAAACCAAATTCTAACTTCAAATAACATCTTAAATTAAATTTCAATTTTAATATTTCCATAACTATAATTATGAATTTTTAAGTTTGTACTGATGAAGTCTCCAATCTGCACAATTACTAAATCTGTAATTCACCCAAGCCAGGAATTTAAATAATAACACTCTATATCCTTGCAAATGCCCAAGACAGTACAAAGCATAATTCTTTGCATAAACTGTTACAAACATATCAGGAATATGTTCAAATAAAATTCATAAATAATATTAACTACATAAAATACAGAAAGTCTCAGTCTGTTGCAGGAAACTTTGAAGGCAATAAAGAGGTTTCATTCACTGAATGTTTTGTTCATTAAAAAGTATTCACACCAGTCTAATCAAAAGTTTGGCTTTTGCATCCCCCTTTTCCTTTTCCAGCTGTCAAGTTCTGGTCTGAACACCACATTTGTTGACTTCTTCTGCCAAAGTCTTGTTTAGTTTATGGATTCACAACTGGACAGAAGGAAAAAGGGAGGCCTGAGACAGGCCAAAAGATAGACAAGAGCAGAGTTGAATAAAGCCAGATCAGGTGAAAAGGAAATGAGATCTGGAAAAAATCAAAAGGCAGGAGGCCTAGGGAAGGACAAGAGCACATATGGGAGAGGATTTGCAGATTGAAGGATGTAATAATGGGGAACGGCAGCTTAGAGACAATGAAAGCAGCAAACAGATGGAAGGAAAAAGGACAAGGGAAGAGAAATAAAGTTCAAAAGTACCAGAAATAGAGCAGGAGCTATTTAACAGCAAATCAGGCAGAGAGAAGGTAAGAAAAACAGAATGGAAAAGATTTAAAGATTTGACTATTAAAAAAATCCCCTACATTAAACTTTTCATCACACAAGGTTCCACAGCAGGAAGTTGTATTTCTATTTTTTTCCAAGAAAGTCCAAAACTTGGAACAATTTTAATGCAAAGGTAGACCTGGTTAGAAAAAGAGTGAATAGTTGAACCTCTTGTATGTTTTTGATGCTAATAGTAACCATCTATTTTAAATAGTCCTACAAGTACTAACCGCCTCCTTCGGAGTTGTCCTCTCCATTTCTCTGTATATAAACAGAAAGAATTCCATAAGGCAAATAAACACCTCTTGCCATCTGCTGAGAAGCAAGCACTAAGAGTCTTTATGAGTTCATTTTAATGAAAAACTTTTCAGAGATGCCTGGAATGTAACATGATCCATCAATGTTTCAGTTTCACAACCCTTATTAAGATAGTCACATACAAAATGTGGCAGATTCTCTGCTTTCCAAGAACAATATATGAATTAGGGAACACTTTAAAAATGAATATTAATTTCTATAACCCTTACTTAAAAAAAACCCTTGGCAGTTAGTATGGACCACTGTAAGTGCATATTAATATGAAACCTCACATATTTAAAAAATTTACAGATTGCAAATACTATTTTAGGGTTTTTTTAACTAAAATATGGTACATGCTAAGATATTTTAAAAACATATAGATTAAACTGTATGAGTTATTTCATTTTGTTCGTTCTTATTACTTTCAAGGAAATGCATATCGAGGTGGAAAAAAGCAACCTGTAGAAAACATTACTGGTTACTTGCATGAAAGACAACTTTAATAACAAATTCCTTGACACCAACTCAAAGACTGGATAATCTCTGAAAACAAAAGCAGGTTATTAATAATTGCATTGACAATTCAGTTTCTTTGCTGAATATCAGGTACACCATGGGCCTTTATTCTGAAAATAATTTTTAAAAAAGAATGCCAGTTCTTAGCTCATAAAAATTAGCAAAGGTCCTTATACCCACAAAAGTCAGAGTAGCACAGAAAGTCTAACGATTTGTACCAGTGAGACCACTTCAGCTTTACCTGCCCCAGGGATCTGCAGGTCCTGTTCCATATGCCCATGCACAACTGTAGTACCTCTGTATACACAATGGATAAATTGGGATAGTCCTTCCTTGTCCTGCCCTGAAAATAAAATATTTCTTATTTCCATTGGAGAGGGAACTTGCCCTCCAGAGGTGTAAGTTGCTCTACGAGGGGCCTTACACAGGAGCAGCTGCACCACGCACGTTCCTTACAATAATCACATCATAACTGTGTTACTGCTACTACCTTTCTGAATAATTTGGGCATGAGGCATCTAAAAGTGGACAGACAAGCACCTCTTACACAGCCTAGAATATTTCATAAAGAAAGAAATGGATAAATATTTAGGCACTGTTGTACCTGCTTGATAAACCATAATATTTTCTTAAATAAAAATGGCCATTGTGTATGTGCCAAACCAGTCAGCTTCTAACTTCATTTGGGTTCTTTGTTGGTGTTTTGGGGCATATTTTATGCATATTCTGCTTAAAATAAAGCTCCAGATCAGTCTTGGTGTCATTTTTCTAGCTAGTCAAGTTATGAACCCCTTAAAAAAGATGTTTTTAATGGAAAGGCTGACAACCCCTTAAGTGTAGTGCTGTGAATGATGGCACCTTGATCAGAGTTGGAGAAAATGTTCAATGTGATATAAACCACTGAACTAAGTTGTAAAATGACAAGGACTGAGTGAACAGTTTTTAATACAGATAATATTGTTCATGCAGTCTATAAATATAGAATTAAATGTTGACCTCTATCTCCCATGTCAAAAGTCAAAGTCAGTGTCAGCACATATTGTTTTTATTTGTTTCAAGAGAAAAATAGATCAACAGCATTAACCTCACAATGAACAGAGAATTGAATGAATTAAAAAGCAGTACCCCATAAATCCCTTTCCTTTTATTGGCACAGTGATAAAAATGCCTAGGGCTTAGAGGAAAAGGGTAGTCTCAGACACTAGTCTGAGATGCTCTATGTACACAGAGCTGTACATCACATGCTAAAACAGAGGAACAGAGATATTAAGATTTGTACAGTCTCATATAATACACAATATCCATCAAATTGCATCATAGCATCGTGCAAAACAGGGCATGTCAGATATCCCTAAGACAAGCAGGTTATCACAAGAGTATTTTAAAGCAACTTTAGCCTTCCACCTGCATTTGGAAAACATATTTCACAAGACAATAAATATAACACAAAAAAGACTTTATTCCATATCACCCATACTTGCAGTATACCAATAATTTAAGATATCACCTGGAAAAACTCCATTGTGCTTAAAGACTTACCAGCTTCACTGGTTGGGTACCTCTTTAAATTGCTGCCTGATTGTGGTTGGACTGAGGGATATGACATTTTTATCTTGTGTAAAAAGTCATTTTTTTCAAAACACCTCATAATAATAAAGGCCCCTATTTCACAATGCCATAGTAAATTTGACAGTTAACTAAAATGAGCAGTTTCAATTGCAAATTCAGTTTAATTGCAATTTTTAGTGCTGCATAATTAAACTGAAAATGTTCTAAAAAGATTCACACAGTCAAATCTAGGACAGAAACAAAAGCATTTTCACAACATTGGTTTAGGGTTTTCTAATCAATTTCTAGAGAAACTCACAAAAAGTAACATTTAAAACCAAACCAGTTTAACAAAAGAAAAGGAATTGTATCATCTTGAGAAATTCAGCTGTTAGTTTTTGTTTACATGTTCTTATCCTCCTGCAGCTTGTAGGATATACACAAATTCTTTTGGTTTACTGCTCCAGTGATTATCTGCTGGCAATGTTGCATCATGTGAAAAACATTTTACAGCATTTGCACTGTGTACTAAACACACAAAAGCAACTAATTACAATGTTTGTCAAATCTGGAGTGTGTTCTGGGGTAGCTTACTGGAACCAAATAGCATTTTTCTTCTTGAAATGGGCTAGCTGACTTTGAGTTTCACCAGTGAAGTGTAGGCTTGGAGTGAAATCTTGACTCGCACACACTGCTGAAGGCTGGTATGCTGAAGCTAATCTATATCTTGGTGAGAAAAGCCTTCTCAGGCTTGAACATTCATAGGGGTTGAAAGAATTTTACAGCTGGCTATAAAGAGCAACTTTTCTGCTCCACATGTATTCATGCAGCTTCTGGGCAGAACCAGTCATGGTGCTTTTCATAGCTGGATGATCAGAAGACTTCTCTATAACTTCCAGTTAAGGAGGAAAGACATGTATTTTATTATACTAAAGGATTATTGGTGTGTAGGGCAACACTGAGTGGCTGTATAAAACAAGTCACTTAAGGTCTTGCTAAGCCTGTAAACTCAGTCATAGCTTAACACAGAGAAATAACATTCAAACAGGGAAAGTACTTTGTAAGACACATGGTTGATAAAATTAAATTCAACGTCGGTTCTAAACGATCTGCTTGTGATTTGAAGAACACTGCCCACTGCAGGAAGAAGGATGATGAGTTTGTTTCAGGGGCCTAAGAAAAGAAATACAATATTGTTTCTCTCTCTTCGACGTGATTTGATTCCTAATCTCAATAACCCAATTTACATATTGTAAGTTTGAGGTTTAGCTGCTACAAGTCAAGTAACAGAAGCATCAGCTCTCTGCTGAGAATAACATATGAGCTTATGGTTGGTAATGGTTCTCCACTGAAAAACAAAATTGAGGTTTTGCTTTATGATTTGTGCCAATGGGCGCAGGCAGCAGCCTGACAACACAGGCAGCTGCCACTCTGCACCAGAGACTGTCAGGAAGGGCAGCAGAAATTAATCTTTGCAGAATGAAAGAGAGTCAGAACTGCAGGAGCTGGATCTTCAGGAGCATCCCAGGAGAGTGTACAGGACTGGAGCTCTCAGGCAGGAACTCAGCAGAGATCAATGTGTAAGTGATGCTGCATCCTCCTCCTTGGTCCCATTCCATCAGAGCCATCCTTTCATTTGTTGTTCAAAAATATCAAATAGCAATAAGTTCACTGATTAAAAATACCAATTTTTTCATATATCTATAAAAACAATGGCCGTATTTGTTAAACTGGTAACCATATTGCTTAACACAATTCCAGCATTAATGGGACACAAAATGCAGACAACTTAAAACATTAACAAAGATTCAAGCATATGAACAGGAAATACAAAAATGATTGACAGTGACTGTTGGTACTAACTGATAAAAAGAAGGTTTATTTGTAAATAACCTTATCCTAAACTCATAATAATTTAATATTTAAGAAACTCAGTAATCAAGTGTGCAATACAAATTTCCTGTTTGTCATATTTACCCACAATTTTGAGAGTTTTCTTATGCTTGTTGTACAGCTGGTAAAATTCCTTCTCCAAACACCATTCAAGAAGTTTGGCAATCACGTGTAGCCCAAAATATTACCTGGGACAAATGAATCAGCTCAAGTCCTAGTGTAGATGTTGTTATAGATTACAAATAGTTTATCATTTTTTTAGGAGTGTCTTTTTCTAACTAGTCTTTGGTGTCAGCTGACAATACTCTAGATTTATCAAAAAATAAAGATGCCTTCAGCTTATGAATGATCTACCTAAGTTCAATGAACTCATAAAAAGAAAGAGTTATTTTGTTTACTATTATTTATTATTATTACTATCATTATTGCAGTAATAGTGAAATGCAAATATGTATTTGGCTGGTTGAAATTTTAGTATGAGCTCCAAAAAATTCACACATATTTAGCATACTGATTCCAAATATGGAGAAGCAAATTAGTAGATAAGCATTGTAATAACCATTAGTTAAAATTCTCTGATACAAGCTAGTGTCAGCTTCCACTTTCAGAGCCAAGAAAAATATTCATAAGCTTTTATTTCTTGTAACAGAGAATTCACTGTTAACTAGGATTCAGATTTCATGTGTTCAATCTCCCTACAGACATGAGTCCTCTTTTAGGGTTTCTATCAAAAACCTCTCACAGGTAACAAAAAATAATAAAAACACACAATGATAAAATGCATTCAGTCAGTAGGATCTAAGGGTATTAAAAGCTGCAATAGCAGAAAAAAAATAAATCAAAAGTGCAGCTTACCTTCATTTCTTGAAGCCAAACTCATCCGAGAGAATATTATTTTCTATAAAAACATAAAACACACAAGTATTGATTCTTTCTGCATACTTTTTACATCTGATATACCACACATTTAAACACATCTTTTTAAACTTTCCATTAAAATAATAGCTAGATGACAACAAGGTAAGATAGAAGAATTTAAAATCTTGTAAGGCCATTAAGAGCTTACTACTAGGAAAACAGAAGTTAGCAGAGGAAATTATGCACCACATTTTCACATCTGGGCTTGCAGAAATAGCTTTTGCAACTCTCATGCTTCCCTCTATAAATGTGCTCTTACTGTCAGCCTTTTGATCTATTTGAAGAGAAATAAGGACAACCACAGAGCTACATCTGTCACTCAAAAACAAAAACATGCACAGTGATATCAAGGAAAACTAAATAAGAGCATCGACTTGCTAATTAAGGAAGGAGAGTGGCTTGTTAGATCCAACAGCGACAACAAGCTACAAACCAGAGCAATCCAGGATCCCTCCTCTTGTCTCCACTGTAACACACTTGTGGGATGTGGTTTACTATGGATTGCCCAGGAGAAAGGAAAGGGAATCCAGGGCAGTAAAACAAGTGCTGACAGAAATGAATAAGGTGCTCACAGGTGCTATTGCTCTGCTGACAATGGAGCACAGAGCAGGTGGGGTTTGTCCCCACAGCCCCAAATGTTGCTGCTACAGTAGTTCTGCCCTCTCAGTGCAGGCTGAATAAAATAACTTACGGACAAGACTTAGTACATTGACAAGCTGAAGATTTTTACTATTACTTTCTTCTTTTACCCATTTATGGTTGCAAATTAATGAAATTACATGAGACTGAAGCCAATGACAACTGCTAATCTGTAAGCAACAACAAGCAAGGAAAAGATAGGAGTACAGCTGTTTTATTTTAATTGAGGAATGATTTTATGTTGGAAGCACTCAATATTCACAGCAAATTAAAAATAATGAAGTGAATTGATACCAATGATATTTTTTTTACCTACTATCCCTTTGTAAATCTATTTCTTCACACAAATTGACATGTCTAATTGATACATACGCTATTATTCCTCATTAGTAGGCTGAATAAAATAATTCTTGATTAAATTCATTGCAATTTACAATCCAGCATAATGCTTGCAAGCTATAAAAGTCAATCAACAGGAAACAGAAAAAAATCAGATGACATTATTACTTCTTATATATACACAATAACCTCATGTGTTTCATGGAACCCTTCTAAGCATTTCATATTAAGATGGGTCCCCAACAGGTCACTTCATTTTTCATATGACCATAAGTATATTTCAGTGCATACATTCTTCCAAGGTTTTTTAATAAATATCACCTCTAATAAGCAAATTATTTGCGTATTTAGCAATCTGTTACAAGTTGTCTGGAAGAGTTAGTCTTCTACTAACACTCAAACAAAATTATGCAGAAGAACTGATGATTTACTTTGTCTGGAGTAGGGTGTTTGATTTATATAGTGTTATCACTGCGTGCAAAAAGTTCAACCAAGTAGCAAAAATTCAGAAGTTCAGTAAAACAAAGAAAGTCAATAACAAATCTGACAAGCAAAATACATATTCTATGATGCAAAAAATCTCAACCGAAAAGAAAAATTTAATCATGGTAGATCAGTCTGTTCTGTATAATTCTAACTTATTCCACACCTTCCCCTGGACTCCACTATTTTGGAGGAAATTCTTTGGTACTATGAAAGTGGCAGAGCAGCTATTATGTTCCTCTCTTCTCTAATGGCAGGAAAAGTATGTTGTGACCAGACCATTTCTATGGCCTATTGGTCCCATTTCTGTGGAAGATGCAACAACTGGCACAGATTGCTACCCTTGCTGACACTGGGCTTCAGACTTGAGGAATAATTTACTCAAAAATGCAGTGTACATATGCTATCTCTAGCACAGACCTGAATATTCCTTTTTTCATCTTAGTATAGTTTCTTTTTGATGAAGAGCTTCTGATGCCCTGGCTATGTCTCTGCCCTGATTGTAGTCTTTATCTCAACTTGTCCAGTTAAGCTGGTAGAAATTGCTCAAAAAATCAGATATTATTGCATAGGACCACAAGCTCAGAATTAAAACCTAAACTATGTTGGGAACTTTTTCCATTAATATTACATTTCATATTCTTAACCTTAATAAAATCTTAACTTCAAAAAAATTCTGGTTCAAATCTAAGATCTGATAAATTTATAAAGAGAAAAACATAGATTTGCACAAGTAACAAACTAAGGTACAAATTCTAAAGGCGTAACATGACAGTTCCCACTGAAAAATAATCTGGACTTTATTCTACAGATACTTTAGATTCACAGTTGCATTTCTATACAACATAATTCCACTAATTAATGCTTATTTTGTTGCTACTTGTGAATTTTGATCAAATCTTTGTAAAAAAGCAATGTATCTCCATTCAGAAAGACCGCTGACATTTCAAAACCAGCCCTTACATTTCAAAAATAAGAGGAAGATGTACTATCAGCAACAAAACCAGCTGTTTCAGGATTCATCTACTACTTGATACGTGTTACTCAGCACAGTAAACAACCTATCTGCCAGCAGTAAAAAAATCAAAGAGCTCTATGCTGGCTGAATAGCATCTTCTAAAGAACTTAGGAAGTGGCCCAAAAAAATCAGCCCTTAGATACAAGCACAAGTTTTCTGGTGTTCCCTGGGAAATCTGTCATTACAGAGAACGTGCTGTCACCCAGAGCTGCACAGAGTCCACATCTGAGGTTACCTTTAAGGGTGACCAAAAGTATTTCCAACAACTAAACTATCCACAACAGAGCAAAAGTAATCAGGAGCTATGACAACCAGTGAGCTTTATTTAAACTGAATTCTAATGTATGTCCTCCACATCAAAGGCTCCACTGTCAAAGGCGACCAATCCATGAAATCATTCCAGCCTGATTCTCTGAACAAAATATAAAAAATAGATGGACATCCAGTTCATTCATACTGACCCAGGGTGCTTTCCAGGTCTGCACACACCCAGAGAGGGCAAAGGCACCATCAGCTGTGGCAGGCCATGGAAAAGGAGCTGGCACAGGACTGTGGGTAGTGCCCATCCCAGGGAACAGCAGGGATTTGTGTGGCTCAAACCGTCCCAGCTGGGTGTAACATCCTGGGTGGGCCTCAGCAGCAGAGCCACAAAGCAGACCTTTATATTTCAACAGGCATTATCTTGTCATCCCTTTTAATCTAGGAATACCATATGAAGAAAAACATGATGGCAAAGATTACAATCAGCTTTAAATATACCTTTTTCATTCAGCTCTAACAAACTCAATAGGAGGACTATTTCATAGACTAGCACAATAAATTGAAATTCAATAGTTTAGTTAATCGAAGCATACTGAAATAAAATTATACACATATACATATACACACACCTACACACAACCATGTGTGTGTGTATGTGTGCACAGTGAGGAAGAAGCTTCTGCCTTCCCATACATATGATTTCTATTATAAAGTTTGAGCAAGGAATGTAATATCACATCTCTTTAAGGATATTTCAGAATATTAAGGAATGCTTTTAGCTGCAAACATAAAAACAAACCGATACATCTATAACAGATTTGCAATTTTTAAATCTTAATAACATTTGAAATTAATAAAAAATAATTCACTCATTTTATTATATTCACCACCACAGAAGACAAAGCTATTATCCAGTTGAGTCTATACCAAAAGGAAACACACACATTAATATCCGCCATTTGATACATATTCCAAACACAAGAAGTAACAAATTTGGTGACAAAGCTGTCAAAATATGTTCCACAAATACATTGGCAAGAGATCTGGACATACTAAAGAAATTCAGTGAAACAAAATAGGTGCCAAATGGGGATGTTTGACAGTGTGTTCAAAAATACATTTAGACCAAAGCAGGAACATATCCAACAGAGAGATTCTCTACATAAATTATCATGAAACTATTAGAAATAATTGGCCAGTGATTTCAAAATATTACATATACTTTTAATGTTATCAAAGAGCTGTGTTGTGAACCATGTGTGATTTCTTGGCGATTGAATTCTTGGCCACAGAACAGCGTTTTTAGACACAAGTGAAAATACTATATCCCATACTGTTAAGTCAATCTGTAGTCTTTGAAATTGCATCGAGCTTCCAAATGCTTTGAAAGGCTGTTAGAGAAAATACTGGTGAAGTCTGGATGCTCTGGGAGGCTGCAGAGCACAGCCCTTGCAGGGGCTCTGCTGAACAGGCACTTCCCAAGGCTGGAGAGAACCTGGATAACACAGACATCACTGCCAACCTCTTCAGCAGACTGTGAGTCACAGTGCCCCAAACCACCATGTCACCATGGCCCCCACATCTCTTAAAGTCTAATCTGGGCAGATTAATTCATACAAAAAGCTGTATTACAGAAATTTCTCAATTAAATAAAGTCATCCAAATGTTTCTAGGTATCCTTTAAATGCAGATAACCACTGCAGAGACACCTACAGGTGGTGAACGAAGGGGGTCAGAGGTTCTGCCCTACAGAGCTACCTGCTCACACCCTTCACATGCATGAAATTCAAATCAATGCTGTTTAATGGTTCTCAGGAAAGATATACTTTATAACAGATAAAATCTGAGCAAGTCAAAGTAGACTACGCAGAAAGAAGACAAGGTGCCAGGGCAGCCTTCTTCAGCCCCGACTTGAAGATCAGCTAAATGCTTACATCTTGAGCATGCACTGACATTTATAGTGTCTGCTCAGATCAAGCTGGAAGCTTAAGGCTCAGAGTATCTGGGGTTAAAATCTAGCCCCCCTGAAGTGTATGGAAATATATTCACCGACTTCGCCAGGACCCGTTATAATCTACAAAGGTTTCAACAGCACATTGATCTGGACCTCCCATTAGGGCACTGAGCCAAGTGAATCATATTTGTCATATGTTTATTCTCAAAAATTTGTGGTTGATTTTTTTAAACACATTTTTATATACACATTGTGGAATTCCATCATTATTATCCTAAATCAAAGAAACACACCCTGAGCTTGCGGCAGCTTAAGGTAAGATTTGTGATTGTCCTTAACTTCTGGCAAGTTCATTTCTTACACTTGAAATGAGCCTCTGAGAAAGCCCTCTCAAGAACAGACAAGCTTTTTCCTAGTCCTGAAAGATCAATTTTCCTGAACAACCACAAAATAAGAGGCAAAGAGATATAACTTAAATAGCCCATAACTCCACTTATTCCACTGCAATGAGAGCTTTCCTGAAAAGCCTCATGCAATGCTTGCTATCACTTCTCCTTACTCATTTTGACATGCTCAAGGGCTGCCTCCAGCTCCCTACATTCTTCCCCAGAGCTGTCCCAGGCTCTTGGTGGGCTCCTGCACTCCCCCACAGCTCTGGCTGCTTTAGGAGAAGGGCAAGGAAAAGTTCTGACTCCTGCTGGAGTAAAAAATGGCAAGACTTTGGTGATTGCCTTCAGTCCCAGGCAAAACATTCCAGTCTTGCACATCAACCTAAAAATATATGCCAGCATAGATAAGATTTACTTCTTATTGCAAGCTCCATTCTGTCAAAGGATCATGGGTTTTAGCTATAAATTATGTCTTTTGAAACTGGTTTTATAACTTTTAGATATGTATTTTTTGTTGAAAAAATGAATTTACTAAAAAAAATTACTACCAGAAAAGCAGACTGAGTTACCTAAATGGACATGTTTGTAATTCAGCATGAGCTCTTTAAATTTAACATCCCTTTAAGCAATATTAACTTTAAGTTGCCATAAAATCAAATAATTGTATTTATTAATTTGTTTTAATTACCAAGAACAGATAAGCATATGTCCTACTTAGCCTGGGAAAATCTGAACGCACACCTGCTCCAACAAGCAGTCTGTAAAATGAGACGTGAGGAAAATATTTGAAATACATTTCCCTGTTCCAACATACCATTTTTAAAAAGCACTTTCAACACTGAACTAGGCCTTTACAGTTAAGGCATTTTACAAGATGATACTGAGCTATGTTTCCTGTCTATGAAGAAGGCACCAGCATATAAAATGGTAGTGAATTTGCATTACCTCCAATCCATCATTCTTTGAGTGCGCAGGAAAAACTGTGAGACCTGCTGCAACAAAGCACAGCCTTGTGTTGACAGATTCTTATTTAAGTGACTGTGAATACAACAATTCCACAAATAATTTGTCAAGTGTGTGGCTGAACTAGCTCTGAACCCTGATAAATACCAACTCTCCTCACTGCTACAAAGGCATGATGTTCTGTGTGCGGG
>NC_092469.1:6202500-6235000 GCF_047495875.1 Pithys albifrons albifrons | reverse complement strand
GTTTTCAGCCTCAACAGCAAAATAGTTAATTGCATCTATGCCAGGTGTTTCATTAATCCAGTTAGCTGTTAGACAAACCCTGCAGGAAAACATACGACAACAGCCGCTCCACTCACCCTCCTCCCCAGCCCATACTCGCCTCCTCCCCCTCCATTCCCCTATAGGAACTGACTGACAGCAGAGCCACCGTGTTGAACTTGAAGGCTGAAACCATAGAAAACTCCATGCTTAGTCAGGAAATGCAGAAAATCAGCAGAGCTAAGTATGAACTGTATTACTCCTGCTGAGACTTAAGACAAAATGTCTAAATCTCTGGGATTTGGAGCCAATTACGTTTGGAGATGGACTCTAAGCAGGGGTACTAGTGAGCATTTAACCTTCAGAGGGAGACAGAAGTTGTTAGTTGCTAACACAGGTTACAGACTGGGCTTTTTGGAGTGGGGATAAGGAAAGCAGAAGAAATCCAGAAAAGTTGTCCTTTGTTTGCTGTATTTGATCAGTCTTTTATGAACCAACACCTTCGTTCACACAGTAGGAAGGAGCTGAGAAAAGATGCTAGAGAGTGATCCTGAGAGCAGGAGAAAGGTGCAGACTGTGATGCTGAAGGGCCCAGTGCAGGACAAGAACCTCTGCCTCCTAATGGCAATCTGGGAATTTCTGACTCCAAAACACCGTGGGTCATTTTGTTCTTCATAAGCTCTTTTTGGTGGTACTAAAGCATTCCCAGGACCATGCATTGCTCAGATTGTCAACCACAGCCCAGTGTGAATAATAGCATCCCTCTGGAACACAGCCTGAATCAAGGCAAATGCTTACTTACACTCAAAGACAAAATCATAAAAACGTAATGGAAGGCAAAACCTGATTATTTAAAAAAATAATAAAAAAAATATTACTTTATGATACAGGGACACAGATCTATAGCACAATCTTAGTCCTGACTATAAAATTCCAGGAGCAGTGTCCTTCCTTTCCAGAGAAGGGACACTTGACCTGCCTTTTGTCTGTGCACCACTACACACATCATTCACTGAACCTTCTAATGGGTGGGATCCATCGGTGTTTGAGAGCCTGTCCTCTGTGGATGAATACAAAAAGACTTTAAAAAGAGATTTAGTACAAACCCTAGGAATAATTTCTCCTGCATCTGCAAGTAGAATAAAGCATGAAATTAGTGTCTGAGACACTCGGGAAAGTGTGATCAGCATTTACAGCTGAACCAGGAACAAATAAAGAGATGTGCAAGCTCCCAGGGCTGTACTGCTGTGCCACACTCTATCCTACATAGGAAACTGGACAGGAGGGCTGGCTCAGGTTTCTTCTTCCCTGTGTTTGAATATTCTGGCTGCAATCATCTTGCTCCGCAGCGAAATCCAAGCCTGCAAGGGATGATGAAGGGCATATTATAGCTGCATTGTTTTGTCTTTGCTGGGGACTGAGAATGATGTATTTGGGATTCAGCTGGTGTATTTACAGTAGTTTTAGTGACCCATAAAACATTGGATCTATATTTTGAAATATTTACAAGAGTAGCAGTCAACAGTTCTTTATCTACAATACTTTTTAATACTTCTGTCTCCTCCTCTCTTGTCACCTTTTTTCATCCTGCCTTTTTGTTGTTTTTCAGCTCTGATAATGTTTTTTGATTGTGACATTGTGCTAATGACTGAGTTCCTCTTGATAAAACACAGGGCATTCCTAAGTGCACTTCCTTTTTTTTAATAACAAATCTAAAATGAGTTGCATCCAAAACACCCACGGACCAAATAATTTTCCACAACGATGGGAAGAGCTCCAAGCTTTAAAAATGTGGTCCATTTGGAATGGCCTATTAATGACAGTACAACCAAAGAAAGGGGGAATGGAGACCTAACAGGAGTTTTTCATTTTTAGCTTGGAATTAAAAAACTGGATCAGTTATTTTTTTTAACCTGCAGCTTTTCTTGGAAGATAAATTCCTCAATTAGGCATAAAGACAATAATCACTGTCCCTCCTGCCAGCTGCTTCTCCTCCATCCCAACATCCTCTACTTAAGAAATATCATTTATTAATTTACTTAAACTAAAACCAACTTTTGCTCTCTACCTACATGTACTTGCCTATGGAAACAAGCTTTAGTTTCCAGCCTAAATAGCAAATGGAAAAAAAAAATCCAGGATAAATATATAAATAATTCTCTAAAACCAAAAAATTGAAGCAGCATGCCAAAACTCTCTTATCAGTAGCAGTGGAGCAATTTTCCAGCTTAGACAAGTAGCTAAGGAAGGAGTAGGAAATAGAAAGAGAAGGATAGTTTTAACTTAAATTTTGGACATGCAGTCTCTCTGTAACCTGAAAGTCAAAGATACGCAAGCAAAAGGCCATCCAGTAAGAGAAAATATCTGAACAATTCAGTTCTTTGTTTTGTTGGCCTATTTGTTTTTTCTCTTTCTGAGCAAGACAGCTGTGCTGGAGGGGCCAGAACAGAAGGAACCAAAACCCAGGGATGACCTAAGCATTGTGTGTGTGTGTGTGTGTGTGTGTGTGTGTGTGTGTGTGTGTGTGTGTGTGTGTGTGTGTGTGTGTCTCGGCTTCGCGAACGAAGATTTGGGAAGGGCTGTCCCCACGTGGGTGCCCTTCCAGCCTGCGCAGAACTGGCCCCACCGTTTAAGTCCTGAGGTTCATCTGCCATGGCTGAGTGAGCTTGGACAGTGCCAGTGAAGTCCTTAGAACTAGAACCTACAGCACCTGGCATTTCCCAGGAGGTCTCCCATCCAAATACTAGTCCGGGGCTGACCCTTCTTAGCTTCCGAGATCTGACGGGATCGGATGTCAGGGAGGCATTTAACTGCCTCCTAAGCATTACCAAAGGGCAAAAGCAATTTTTTTATTGGGAACATTTCCCCCTTCTGAAGTTCTTCTAACCTGGACGGTTACACCATGAACAAGTTTAATGAGAATAAATCAGCATCCAGTCTTGGAAGTCCTTATCAGTTTTATTTCCAAATTAGGCAGTCCTAGTTATACCCATGGCATAAAGAGAATTTGTATTGGCTACTACAGATTTTAAAAGTCCTTGTACTTGGGTCACATTTGTAATAGTACAGGCAACACTGAAAGAAGGAACAGGAGCTCTTCAAGAGCAGGACCATCTGGATCCCACTACCATCTCACACATTCTTGCTGCACACAGGATGAGGGGCACTGAAGGGCAGCTGCTCCTGTGGCTGTACCACCAACAGGAAAGGCACAAGAAAAGTGAAAAAAGATTCTCACTCTAGTACTGTATCCAGACACGTAGCAACAGACAACAATCTCATCCCAGATGGTCAACAGGACTTAAACAATTAGAACTTCTGAGAAATTAGGAGATATGACTTGAAAACTTCAGGATTTCTAAAGGTGATAGGAGGAGGCAGGAGAATGTCACGACATGGAACCTTGATATTTTCATTCTGCATTTTCAAGCTTTTGTTAAAAAGAAGGAACCTGAAACTTCCATCTGTTTAACAAGACCCTTTCAGATGGTCACAGCTCCGAGACGGGGAGCAGCTATCACAGGAGTCTCGATAAAATCGGGAGAGGGAGCAGTCCTGACTGCAGGGCCTGACAACTGTTTTAAGGCTGTATAATTATTTAGGGCAGGCAAGACCTCAGGGAATGCCTTGAAGGAATGAAGAATCTTTTACTCTTGCTTAGAGTTTTTTTCTGAGAAGGGAATGCTGAGAAATGGGGAGTGAGGATATGTTTTATACTTGCAATTTCACTGTCCTGTGCTGCATAATAAAACTTCTGAGGTTCGTATTATACATTTTAGCCACCAGACCCTATTTGTCCTGAGATAAATTATTTAATTGCATAGATATCCCCAAATATCCATCAACAAGGATTACTTATTTATAAAACCTGAAAATCATTAAATGTGTTACCTCTATGACAGTGGCAGCAAATGTCCTCTTTCAGACCTAACAACAAATGGCAAATAATACTTATTCAGCACTTTCCATGTAAGTATCCAAAAACAATTTATAAACATTAATGAAATAAACTAAAACAAAAGACAGGAAATTACAGATAAGCAAAAAGATTGAGAAAATCTAAGCAAGGCCTCATGCAGAATTAGTGACAATGGGCAAAACAGCCTCCATCTCCTGTTCTGCACCACAGGAGCATCTAGAATCAAAATAAGATATTGATTTTGAATACATTTAATGCTTAAAAACAAAAGTAACCTTAATTATTTTGAATCAGTTTTTAAAAGCAAGCATATCTTATACATCCATAATAGTTAGAATGAAATTGTGCTACTGAAAAGCACATGCAACAGAAACCTCAGAATTGTATACACTTGGTATTTGTAGGAATTTTACCAGGGATGCCTGTTTGGTGCAATTTGGAAGAACACAATGCATAAAACCACCATTCCCAGAAAAGTTCGCGTATACGCAGTCCCAAACAAACAGGATAGATTGGCAAGCCATTGTAAGCAGAGCCTCTGTGTATTCTATTACTAATTCTTCGCATTACCTCCCTTTTTAAAAGCAACATAAAATCCAAAAGATTTATCACAAAAGATTATGGCAGCTGTGGACTTGAACAATGCTACAGCATCCCTTTTAAAGTTAAATCACACTTGACTATAGTTATAACAGTGTCCATAAAAATACAAACAACATGAGGGTAGTTCAGCTGCTGAATGCCTGCTGATAGTGCTTTTTATTGCATGGACAAGATCACAATTCATACACTAACCCCATTTTCCCAATTCCCCAAGTTTCATTCTGTCAGGATTTGGAAATGTTGTGGAATTTATACTTACAACTGTAATGGGAGGAGGGAAACTGTAAAGGCTGCCAGTATGAAATGCCTAAAGAATCAGAGCAGTGCTGTAGGTGCCCAACTCCCTTGCTCTGCTCAGGAGCACTGAGGTGGGGCAGGACCTGGCAACGAGAAACACCTGCTGGAGGCATTTTGTTCTGCTCCAGCAGGTGCACTCAATCTGAGGGGCCAAATCCTGATTAAGGAATTACTGCCCTTAGTTTTGAGAAGTCAGGATTTGCACCAGCAGCTTGGCATATTCTGCTCCCAAACCAAAGGACACAAGGAGAAGGAGGAAGAAAAAAAAAAGAAGTTAGATGGCAAGGCTGAAAAATTGTGGACAACCATCAAAATTAATATTACTTTCTCTTAATGTATAGCAAGATATACTTAGCATATAACATAGCAATTGACATATCTCTTGGGTACAGAATGTGATAGATTATGATCTATAAAATACTATAATATCTATATAACATAACTAGGATACAAAATAATACTATTTGTCATAGAAAGTCTAGAAATATTTTTCTTATTTTGGTATTTTACTGTTTTGTGGGACAGAGATCCCAAAATAAAAATCCAGTAGAGTTGGTTTATCAGTTGCATTTATTAATTTTGTTTTTGATCTGTGAGGGACATCAGTGAGTAGAGGATTAGTACATTGCAGTCAGTTTAAGTACCTGAAGATGTTATGACAGAGAATTTGGAAGATGTGGAGAAGAGTGGGTCTGTGAAGAAGAAGTTAAAGGTGTTGGAGTGGAAGGGACACCAAAAGCCAAGGAGAAAACGAGATTATTGCCATGGGGGAGGGTGCAAGAGAAACAAGAGACAAATCTGTAGGAGATCACAGACAGTATCATGTTTGATGCTTATAGAGCTTCTTGTTTCTGTATTTGCCCAACATTAGCCAGAAGCAAAATTACTATGAGGAAGTTATAGGTAACCATAGTAGAATAATAACATAAATAAGAAAAAAATGGATAAAGTAAGAGAAATAGCAAAATATGAGTTTTTAGGAAAGGAAAAAAAAGTGCAATTTATAGAAACTTTTAAAATGCTGACACTTGGAGAGAAACACAAGTTTCCTTTTGTCTAATATTTTCCTCACTTTTCTGTAAAAATTATGGTAGATCACTAATATACTCTTCTCTATGTGAGAACAAAGAAAACATTGAAAAAAATAATTTGCAAATATGCTGAGAATGTGTTCATTCTCTATTATTAAACAGTTCAAGGGCAGATTCAGCTGAGCTTTAAATGTAATAAAGAAATTATTTCAAAGCAATACTTTGAGTATCATACAGTAATTGAGAGTAGAAAAACAAGGGTGATAAAAGTGTCCTGTGTTATTGATGTTAGAGTTCATATATGATGCATTTCTGTGCCAGGATTATCAGAGCACTGATGACAATGTGTACTTACTTATCAAACTAAACGAGGTGCCTCAAAAAGGAGAAATATTAAATTATGTGCTCTCAGCCAGCTATGCTATTCAGCAAACCTGTGTGTACTTCGTATCTATTCCATACATCTGTATTTCCACACGTGACCCTCACTAAACTAGTCTCTCTACAGTGTTTGTATAAAGAAGAATTTCCTTTGATCTTATAAGAAAAGTTTCAAAATGAAGCCATTTTAGGAATAAATTAAATTGCATTTTTAAAAAGGAGAATAGTCATATGCAGGTTTTCAGGCTTTCTTCTGCAATACTTATTCTCTCTTCTTGTCACAGATTTGTTTTATTTTTTACAGCAAGACATTATTACAACTTAAAATTCACATTCACCTGAAGAAAGCTGTGACATGCCTACCAAAAGAGACATACACTGCTTAACCTAAATTGACCCTTTTTTCCTTCTATTCTAATAGATCTTTTTTCTTTTTGTCACTCAAAATGAGTGTCTGATGTATGAGCATAAATTGTTAAAAGCAGTTTTAGGTAAAGGAAGAGAGAGTGAGGTAGAGTTTTCTCACAAAAGCCAACCTCAATTTATGTCAAAGAGGGTTAAAAGACCTTGGGATTAAAGCAATAAACTTGCTGCTGTCAAAGCTAAAACCCGCTAACAATTTAGTGCCAAACGCATGTTGTTCAATATCATTTCATATTATATTATGTCACAAGTAGGTGACAGTTCCACATCAGCCTGACAGGGCTGATTTACTCTGAAGAATTCATCGACATTTTGCAGAGTCAAAGCTGACTTCATTTGGTTTGGATGCAGGGTGGGAAATCTCTCCCTGTTTGAGTTGGAATATTTGGCTGAACCACATGGTACTCCCTGGCCCAGATCAGAGGTGTCTGAGGGCCCTCCTGGCAGGGCAGGTTCCCTTTGCCATGGCACAGAGACTTTGGCACAACCCACACAGCTGAGGAGTCGTGGCCTTCCCTTGCCCTAAGCAATCCAGATCTGTGCCCTTTGTGGAACTCTACTTTTTAATGTGATTCCCTGTCCTGCGATTTTTAAAGTATCCAACTGCCCTGCTCAATATTTCCATAATATTTTTTCTTTCTGAATTCAAGCTTTTATGCCTCTCCAAAATATACTTTTTGTAAAGGGTTGAAATAAAAGACCATGTTAAGAAAATACTCCTGGCACCTGCTTGTATTTTACATAGGGAGTAATAATAACCATTTTTCCCGGATGTTAATTAGATCCCAAGGTCACATGCAATGAGACCCATCTTAGGCCAATGGCAAAAATACCATTTCTTTATCTGAAGATGTCTTTTGCAAGATATTCCCAGATGGCTTTTTTATTATGGGTTCAAATTCAAATTTCTCCCAGGGCCTTGAGACAACTCTGAATAAACATAATCAGAAAAATCTAATTGATTTGAATTCTCTGTCAAGGTGTCAAAGCTTATTCAAAAAGGATGTTCCTTCTCCAAAATCCAACGTATTCTTCTACAGTTATTTGAATCCTTGTGTGATGTTTGTTTCCTTCTCTTGCTGGCTATTGCTACAGATCTGGAATAAAAAACTCAGCTCCTGAAGCTGAGGAACCAGAGAACCTGGTTTTCCCCGAACTAAGGAGAACTGTGCTATGTTGAAAGTAGTCTGTTATTTGTGGAAACAGGAATATTCCTCCCTTCCTTCTTTTCGTTTTTTTATTTTTTTCATTGTGGTTACAATAGTTTGTTCTTGACTTTGTTTCTGAAAAACAAAATCTAGCAACATTTGGGGTCTTTAAACACACATATCACTACTTTCTCCATCTAAAGACAGGAGCAGGTACATTAGTGCCTGGTCATTAACTTCTGTAAACCACTTAGTGATTCTTCTGTGAGATTCTTTGGGCAGTGTTTGCTGTTTGTTCAGGAAAACATTATGTGCAACAGCACATTGCATGTAAAATGGTCCCATCATCCAACACTGGTTTGTTTTTGTGGCCATCTGGTGAACACCTCTCAGGCAGCAAAGGGGTTACCTTGACTATTATGCAAAACCACTGCCAGGGAGCAGAACTTCCAGCAAATTGTTAGACAGATTAGTGGATGGTTAATCTTATTTGACATTTAAAGCACTGGGAGGTAAATTTAGTGCTCACCTGCCCTAGAGTGTACATCATGAATATGCTCTACAGATCTATTCCTGTTTAAACTAGTAGCTCTAAAAGCTGGAGGATATACAATACCTGGCATAGACAGATATTTTGGGAAAAGGACAAAAAAATTAACAGGTAAACACACTTCCTGGCTTTAAAACTTTACAGTATTCTCAAATGAAAAGACAAATTCTATCATTTTGGGATGATCATCTCATCCTGACACAGACATACTTGTGCTAACTTACAGATTCTCCTAGTGGGAGATACATTTTGTATATTAATATTTCCCCACTGTTTTCCACTGTCCCATCAGTCGTGGACATGACAGATGAGCACGCACATGTATACATGTTTCATTGAGTGCAAAGCCTAAGATATTTTGTGCTACAATGAGAAACCTAAAGGAGAATAAAGACATTTCTGCAGCCTTTCCCTCATAGTGTCCCTCAAACCCACTGTGGTGCACACGAAAGTCAAACCATCAAGGATTCAGTGAATTGCAGCTGAAGAAAAGGGATGAACACAGAGCTGTGACAGCCTGAGACTGCTTTTGCTTTCTGCTGTGAGGGACACAGGAGTGGCAAGGGCACGAGGGGTGTGTTGATGCACCCAGTCCCTTTTGCTGAGCTCCAATTGAATATGCTCTTGCCTTCAGCCCTCTGTACCTCTATGACAGAGATCAAAATGAATTGTCATGTCTCTTTTAAGAGGGAAATACTACAACCTCTGTCTCTATACAGGCTGTGACCTTTCAATTTATGCTCTCAGTTTACTCAGGGCTTGCTCTGTGGTTCATGATTAACTTGAAAGAGTTAGATCACATTCCCTCCAGGTCCTCAAGAAGGAACTTCTGTTGACTGTTAGAAATCCCTCTCACAATAAAAGTGCACATAGTATGGCTGTATAACCCATCTTTCAAAGTTACTTCAGTTCAGTATCAATTCTTACCCAAAAGCTCCTAAAAAGATTTCTACTCTTTCTTTTTTTTTTCTTTAGGGTACTGTTTATGAGAAGACAAAGTGAAAAATGCCCACCTGGTCATTAATAAATACATCTTTGCTTTCATAAAGAGAAATTCCTTATAAAGGGTCTCATAGCCCCCAGACATTAATTAAACATTCTTATGTAGTTCATAAGAGATGTGTTTCCATTCTAAACACAAAGGGTAAACTGAGATCAGGCAATAGTTACTTACACCTTCCTGCAGAGCCACAGGTGGAGCCACAGAAACTTTCTCCCTCCTCCTTTAGCTGTGACTGCACAGATGCCCCAGTATGTTCTAGAAAAAAGAGTAAAAAAGTTTCCTACGCCTTTTTTTTTCTCCCAAAGCTCACCTGTAGACTCTCTCTATTTCTTATAGAAAAAAATATACATCAACAATTTTCTGGACTGAGGAAGTGCACGTCCTGTTGCCATTGGAAGTGAAGTGCCTGCTCAGGTCGGGAACAGGGGGATTCATTTTGTTATTTATTATTACCCACACCTCTGTACTTAAAATCTGCTCGCTGGGGGCAAGTAGATTATTTCAGATATTTTTTTGTTATCCACAGCTGTACATTTCCATATTTCCCTTCATTTAACAATGAATGTCAGCCGACGATGGGAAAATCCCTTCCTTGCTCCAACATATGTACATTTCAAAAAGAACTAAAAGCAAAAATTTCAAAAGACCCACTCAAATCAATTTTACACACTCAGAGGATCAAACATTTTGTGTTAGTTTCCAATGTAGTAGCAGCTCAAGCTCATTTTAATAAAATCAAATACAATGATTATGTTACTTGTACTTCACCTTTCCACAGAGGTGAGCCAACTGCAGAAGTATTTAAATAGCTAAACTAAACCAGAAGTTTTTAAGAACAAAGACTGTGACTGTCACAAATAAGTACATGTAACCTTATAAAGATATATCACAGGATCTTTAACTCTCAGGACCTTACAGTTTCTCAATGACATTACAAGTCTGGCCTACTGCTCACCTCACTGTAGTAACACCTGACATAATTGCTTGCACTGCACTGTTTGCTTTGTCTTAACTTCAAGAGAAATCCCTTTTCATCCCTCTGGATTCAGGTCTTTGGCACCCCTTCAGCTGCAGTCTGTCATCAAGGGATGCTGAGGCCCCTAATTCATTCCTGTAGCCTCCTGTTTTCTCAAGGAAACAGTAAGGAAGTGAAGCTTTTGAGCCAAACTGGCCCTGCTTCTTCTGTTTTAAAGTTTTCCAGAGCCTTTAAAATTCTTCCTATAATCTGGAAGTCATCTGGGAATAAAAATGTGCCTGCTGAGGTGTCTATATGTCCCCAGATGTGGGGACAGGACAGGATCAAAGGAGGTATCACATTCTCTAAAGCAGAAGAAAAACAATGTATGCTGAACAAAGATGTTGGCCATGGACCACAAACCTGGAAGATAGGAGACATCAGTCCTCTATAACAGAAAGCAGAGTTTCCTGGACATCAGGGACAGGAATGTTCACCTAAAATGACCTTGAGGATTAAACCCAATTTTAAGCACTACAGTGGGGAGCACAGTATTTACATTTTTAATTTATTATTTCAAATGAAGTATATTCATGGATAATCCTTCATTTAGCAAATGGAATAACTGTTATTCAATGACATGACACACCTGAAAAACAATACTTACAGTGTTTGCATTTCCACACAAAATGTCGGAAGATAAAGAAATTACTTTATGTATTGGGAGTGTTACTATTGTCCTCACTTTTAAGTTTTTCTTTTTAGAATAACAGCCATCTACTGCTATTACTGTAGCTTCTTGTCCAGATCTCCCTTTGGAGACTTTCTGACTACTTAACACCATTTTTCAATTTCTCTACTTATGCATATACATCTTCAGTCCAGATATGAGAATTTGCTAATGGACTGCAACTTTTTTTCCAAGATTCCCATGTGCAGAATTTCACATAGGCTGATCCAAAATCTAAACTCTGCTTGCCAATGCCTTGTGCTAGGAATATACATGTGACAATTGACCCCAGAACTATTTTGAAGTATAAATTTAATTTGAGAACAAAAGAGAGCAAAAATTATCAGATTATATATTTACCATAACATTAAGGTGTACACATTGTCAAATGGACAAAACAAACCCCTGGTGTGCATGAAAATGTGGCTCTGTCCTGCACTATGCACATTTTCATCTGCAGATTGAAGAATAAATGTCAGTGGTTAGAAAATGGAAAACAGAGGCAGGCACAGCTATCTGCTGTTCCTGAGGTCACACCACTTTGCATTTTACCCACAACAAAGCACATAATGCATCCATGTGGCTTTTTTCCTGCAGTGAAGTAACTCTGTGACACTCTCTAGTGGAAGGCAGACACACACCACCCCAGCCACGCTCTGTGTGCACCGAACAGGCACAGGGAAGCGACACCATGAGCAGGGAACTGGCTGAAACTGAGCTTGGGCACTGTTGCATGTGTTTTGCTGCACTCTTATTTTTTAACACCACAACCAAAACACTTACAGACAGGTCCCTTCTGTTTGAAGCCCAGAGGATAACGTGGTACTGAAGCATAAATAAAGAGTGCCACTAGCAAGGAGTAACTGGCAGCAGACAAAGCCCAAGCCAGCAAACTGTCACGATTGCTCTGGAGGGTTTATAAGCTTTATCAAATCTGTGCTAGCTAATTCACTTGCAGAAGTGTACTGATAACACTGCTGCTTTTTTTTCTCTTGCTTTTATTACGAACAGAAAGATAGACAGGTCCTAAGGACAGATCCTTTTCACAGCTCTGCTCTATTCTGCCAGCACATGCCCTTCTACTTCTCACAGATTACCAGGTTAAACTTGGGATGTCTTTGAGCCAGAAGCATTTATTGCAAAGAAACCCAATATATTAAAAAAAAAAAAGCTTCCCCCTCATTTCTAACACTTACACTGTGGTTGGAAGCAACATTTAAAAAACACAGAGATCCAATCTGGTGTTCCTTGTCTCACTGAATTCGCAAGCGGCTGTTTTTCACCACTCCCAATAAACATACTGAAGTTATCATTTCTGTGTGTGGACAGAGGAATTTATACACACACACACACACATATACATATATATGTCAGGGTGGAGCATTTGGCTGCTTTCCCTGCTCCCCCTCCAAGTTTAGATGCAGTTTTTTGCATATTGTTATACTGGCACTACTTTATCAACAGCTATTGTTAAACAACAACTGCTATTAATCTAAATGACATAAATTAATACCACCTGCTGTAAATACAGAGGAAGTTTGGTTTATACTTTTAACTGCAGCTTTTGAAGTATCCAGGACAGGATGCAGGTAGATCCATGAATCTCTGTAATTTTCTCACTTCATACATATAACTGCTCAAAATGATGCCTTTGGGGTGGAAAGGTTTACAAAAGGGATGCCCAGCTTCGAGCTTGTTGCCTTGCACAGTCATTCTGTCTGCATTTCTCTGTGTCTGGTTCATCATTTCTGAAGGCTCCCTCAAAGCCTTCTGGTGATCCTCCCAAGGAGCTCCATGGACAGCAGCCTGGGGGAAACACAAAACACTGGAAAATTCTGCCAAATAATAAACAAACCAACCCCACTGTTGTTTTTGGTTTTTTCCAAACATGTTTCCATGAATAATTGAGAAAGCACACTTGCTAATTTACTGCATGTGTGTCTTTATGGAATATTTTTTAAATAAAATATTTCACCCCCTCCTGCCTCTTCTTAATTTGTCCTGTCATTCAATTTCTGTAACTAATTTGAGGAAAATTCTCTAATGTTTCACCACACTGCCAAAGTGCAGTTTTTGCTTGAATGTAATGCAGAACTATTTTAATTGCAGGGGACATTAAAAATCTACCCCATAACATGGGATTATTCCTCATGCTAATTTCTAGAAGCTCAAAGTGTAGACGTGACTGAATTCAGATTCCTGTTTCACACAAAGGGAAAAATTCTGCCTGAACTCTGTTCAACTCAGACATTCATAAAGTATCTCCATGTTAAGCTTTAAACAAGATTTGGGTAATTTTTTTTCTGAGGAAAATACACTAAACAATTTTGAAGTCAGCTATCATGACACATGAATAAAGCCTTAGAGAGCTAAAATTTGTACACCTTTCTGGGTTTCTAGACCAGAGTGACTGGTAAGATTCTCCTCCAGAGGGTTCAGAACAGGATCTGAATGCAGGTGCTCCCAGTTATTTTCTTCAGTACCAGCTCTCTATTGACTCCAGGCTGTGCTGAGGGAGATTAGAAACCCATTCATAGATGAGTGAGGATCTACTACAGAAAAAGCTTTTCATAATTGTATGGTGTAGAAATATCGTCATCAGTTTACAAGCTGGAAGCACAAGGCTCATCAGGAAGTTTTTTTCAGAAATTTAAATCCTGTGCTGTCATAGGGTGATCACATCACATCACTAAGCAGAACTGAACATTGTCACTTTAAAAATTCAAACCTTAAGACATTTTGAGTTTCTTATTTCAGGTGCACACGCAAGTGTTTAGGGCATTACCTTCACTTTGAGTTTTCTTCTCAAAGCCTCTAAAACATTTAATATTTTCAGGTGATATGAAGGTTTTTCAAAGATAATATGCTTGCTATAGCCTAGCATGTGTACTATGGAAATTCCAGCAAAAAAGACCAAATGGTTCAAAAAGTCTGATAATCTGCAGGACCAAACACACAAACTCTATTCCCTTTCACCTAAACTGCTAATTATTTTACCTGTGAGAAAAGTATCTCTAATTTTCACTTCTGGAAGATCACCAGGATTTAAGTTCTGTAAAGAATATAATAAAAATTATACAGTACTTTATGCACTATAATGTCTCATGACTTTTACATACAGTGTAATATTAAATCACAAAACATTAATGAATAACTGGTATAAGAGATGGTTTAGCACTTTCAATGCTGAAATTTAGAATTTCTAATAACTGAAGATGACAAGAAGCACAATTGAAAAGAGGAATAATAGAAGACTAAAAATAGATGCCTTGAAACTGCACTGTATTTACCTGTATTAACACACAGCCTGTGATCTTGAGCAACTGCTCAACAAGCCTTGACAAAGGAACAACTTGGTTACTCTTACACAGTGAGAAAGGGAAATATCCAGAAGTAGTTGCACTTCCCAAAATTTAATTCAATCTCTGTTTGGTCCAGAAATGCATTACATGAAGATAAGAAATTAAAAAAGGCCATCTGTTCAAAATCCAGTGCTAAATAAATAAGATAGGAAACATAATCAGAAATAGGAGATTTACAATCTATCATTACTCCTGGAGTGTACACATCCAAGGCCATTTCAAAAGCTTCTTAAACAGGACTCTTCCATTCAAAGTTGTCAGGGAGACAGAAAAGAGAAAATTAAAATTCCAGTCAAATTAGTGGAGTATCAAAAGTTAGGGACATTTTACATATGACTTAGGAAAAATTAGGTCTACAATTTAGCTTTCATTCTGAATTTTAACACCCTGCTGAACATTGAGACACTCATGAAAAGAAAAAAAAAGGTAGAAGTAAATAACTTCTCAGATATCTACTCATTGGCCCCACCCTCAAAGAAGAGATTCTGTCTTACCCTCATGTTTACAGCTCAGTGCACAAGACCAAAAATGCCTGCAGTAACCGAAGATGTATGATTACAGAAAAAAAATTCTAACACAAATGTGGTTGATACTAGGACAGACACCTGTGAAACTTCTACATCTGAGTTCAAAGATAGATGTCATGTCATCTTTAATACAAAGCTAAGGAATTCCACTGCTATTGGAAAAGAAATGAAAACTAAGTCAAAATACTTAAGCAGTTTGAGTGACCTCCATACAAAGAAAGGAGATGGCAGCAGGAGTGAACACAAGCAATGCCTTCCTGTGATCCAGGAGAGTTCAGGTCCAAGCCAGGCAGCCTAAGCAGAGGGAGTAGCACCACAGAATTCTGGCTTGAGCAGTCAAAGTGCAGTGGCAAGTCTGAACACATAAGTGAAACCTGTCAGACTCAGCATCTGAATTAAGATAGATCTTGAAAGGAGAGCATCGTTTACTTCTCGGATAATTTGGGAGATCATTCTTTCACAAACACCCACCCAAAGTAGATAACCATGTGAGGAAAAAGAATTCCCCAACGTTCTCCCACAAACAACTGTATACAGGGAAGTACACCCACAGACAGCACACAAAACCCCTCACACCTCCTTCTCACATGCATTTCTACTCTGTTCAAAGCTACACTGTTCAAGAGAAGAGTATTTCCTATAAAGCTATGATTAATAAAGGGAACTCCTTGAATTTAATATGACTCTCTCTCAGTTTAGAACCAAAAATACTCACTTTATAGGCCATCTGGGAACGTTTCCCAAATCCAAATTTAGGGTCCAGTAGCAAGTCCTCCTTACAGCCTTTGTGTGTGAACACTCACTCCTCCTGCATTGAATTTCCTTGAACTGGAGCCAATACGACTCTGCACATGCAGGAAGCTACATGTGGGCTCAGAAACGTGGCACTGCTCAGTGACCCAACCACTCTGCTTCACACCTTTCCTCTGTGTAGGCTCATCATCACTATTGGGGATGTTGTTCTGCTCTAAACTATGCAGGGCAAGGTGTGTGTATGTTAGGAACTTTATTTAAAAAACATCAAAGCTGAAAAACTTATGCTTTGGGGAATTGTTGAAAAATAAAATTTGGCTGCTAAAGTAAGGGCTATAAAAAAAGATAAAAAGCAATCAATGTAGCATTTGCTTCCCATCCCACTACTGTATCAACTGTCAAGCAGTCTTGGAAGTAAAAATAAGAAATATTTTATTTTTCTGTTTGCTTAGGAATAAAGCATCTTTGCATCAACTTTGAAAATATGTCAAAAATTACTAGGAACAATGCAGAAGTAATTTAATTGCACAACAAGTTATACAGGGCCTTTTTAGGGTGTACCAAACTTAATTCTTGACAAACTGAGACTTATTCAAATTTTTACGTCTTCCTGAAGAAGAAATTGTTTTGAATTTTGTACACATAAAGTTGTTTCTCTCCTTCGTGCAAGACCCAAGTGTGTTTAATAGTTTTGCTAAATATGATTGAAAGGAAACCATGCCTGAGGGAAATGATCCTTTGCTGGATATGTACAAGGGTGTAAGCAGTTGGTCAATGAGTGACCATAGCATATGAATCTAAAACTAATCTCAAAGAGCCTGAGGGCACCCAAAGCTAACCTAGTCAAGTAGTCATTTTTTCATATGCTTTGAGCTAAATACAGTGTCTATAAAAGACTCCCTGTACACCTCAAAGCATTTTGTTTTCCTCACATTAAAAAATAAAAGTTTTAAACAATATATTGTAGTGAGCGCATAACAGCAAACTCAAATTAATTATATAATAGAAGGAGCACTTTCTTAGTCATCACTAAAATAAGACAGTTCTGAAATATGTTAGGAAAAAATTTGCCATGAGACTAGGTCAGATTAAATCTGTCCCATGTCCTTTTAGGCTCAGAACATTTGGGGAGAGTGACCCCCCAGAACATCTGGGGAGGTTGTGGCCCTGATTCACTACACTTAGTCCATCTCCAGTCACCTCCAGCAAACCATACCCTTTCTCCTGACCTTGGTCCTGTTGTCTCAAACAAGAGATGGGTAAGGGCTTGCTGCCCTCTTCTCTCACCAGTGCAGGCATCCTCTCTTTGCATTTCCATAATGCCACTTTAAAATATAAACCAATCTTCACAAAACTAAAGCGAACTTTACCAAAAATAATCTGTCTAACCTAAAACCTTAGCAAATGTACAGAACTGTTCTTTTGAGTAAACTATGGTAATGAACAAGTCCAGTTACATTTTACAATAAAGCTGCACGAGACAGAAGAACTGCTCTGTAAACAAGGGCAAGGGATGGGGTGAGAAAATCACTGAAAAATATTAAGTCCCCTGAGCACCACGGGATGTGCAATTTCCATCGTGCTTCGAGACGTACTTGTGTGGCCTTGTTGCTTCTATTGATCACTGTAGGTCTTTCCTAATAGAGTTACAAGACATTTGCAGTTGCAGACTTGGAAACCTGTGGGAAATGGGATCCAATCATCTGGCTGCTGTGTTCCTGTAAGGCCAGCTCTGTCTTGTTGCTACTGCTCTGTTGGGCTTTAAACACAATAGCAGCACATCTACAGCTGTGAAGCAGAGAGCAGGGGTTGTGCAGCACAGGGTGTGAATTTCTGGGAAGCAAGAACCAAATCTTTGCGGTCATTTACAAAGTTCAGCTAATTTTATTATTTTTCTCTGTTATGAAACTGCATGTCTGATTTCCAACAGGGTTGTGAGTGCAAGAAGAAAGTGAGAGTCATTAAGAGGCATTTTATGCTCTTTCAGCAACCCAATAGGTATATTAATGAATGAACAGAGAGCATTTTGTAATGTTATGCTGAGGCAGAAGGTATTGGAAATACCAGAGAAATCTCAATGAAAATAAACATTTTTTTAAGCAAGAAAACCAAGGCACAGGGAATCTCAGTATTAAAAAAAGTCTGTATTTTGAGTTGTTACTTGGATCAAAATAAACAGAAGACATTTGTGTTTTTCTTATCAGATGTGCAATAAGATAATTAAAAAATAAGGAGAAACTTGTACATTGAAAAATTCCTACTAAAAACATTACATGAACAAATGACCTAGCACAACCTAGGACTTAGAAACTGAAGACTGAAAAAAAATACAATCCACTTTCCTCATGTAATATTAGCAATGGCAATCTAAGATGTTTATCTATCAAAAAGAATCTAGGTAAAATTCAAGGCAAACTCTATCCAGCCAAGGAAGGCCTCCTGGAGGTTCAGGGGAGTCAGCTCAGGACTCCCAGAAGAGAGCAGTGTAATTGGGTTTCAAATGTGAGAGGAGGAAAAGGGACTCTGTCACATGTACAATTATGTTAAAGAACTGACAGAAAAAAAGCAATCGAAAAACTAAAACAAGATGCCAATGGCAGGATTTCTCTTCTTAAGAAAACATCAGTGGCTACAAGGACCAAATACAGTGAAGAGCAGTAAAGTGGGTTCGCATTCCCCTCTGCAAGACAGAATCTAAAGAGACCATGTGAGCAAAAGAGAGTGTGGGGGGGAAAAAGCATCACTCCAAACTGAAAGAGAAAGAAACACTGCACAGAAGTACATATGAACATTTAACAGCCCGAAGAGGATGATATGGTCCATGAAGACCTGCCCTCATAACCTCAGGAAATACAAATCAATCTGTGTTTCATCATCTGAAACTTGAACTTCTAGCTAGTAGCTCTGTGCTCTTCCCCCTGCCTTCTTCAAAAACTCCTCCTTGAGCTGATTTACACTATTTGCTTCTACTGCTGACTTCGGCAGTTTGTTCCAGGCTGTATTTCAACTACCCTTTGTGTAAAACTGTTCTGTCTGAATATATCGGAGTCCCTAAATTCTGGTACACATATTGGAGTGCTTACAGAAGTAATTTTAGTGTGGCTGGCAGCTGGCCTAACTCGTGCTCTGATCTCTCCTCCCCTCCCTCAACCCAACAGTTAATTCTGTGCCATCAAAGTCAGGGCTGCTGCGAAGAGGGGCTGCTCCAGCCAAGTGCCCAGGGGGACAGCGCTTGAACTTGTCACATCCTGGCAGGACATTGTGGCCAGAGCAGCCTTCCTAACCTTTAGAAGGGGACCAAAGGAGTGAAGAGCAAAGAGTAAGCAAATAAAGAGGAGCAGGACTCTATGTCTTATGATGTTAAAACAATTCGATCCTACTCACACACCCTTTGTCTGCTTTCCACAGACATTTTCATAACTGTTGGTTAAAAACAAAAAGAAGTTGTCCGTAGGTCTAAAATATAATGATATAAATAACCTGTAAAGTGAATTTTAATATAGAGATTTGTGAAAAATGAATTTTATTCACATCCATTTTGGATGGAAAAAAGGACTAAATTTATTGGAATCTCAGCTGCATCTGTAGATTGGCAACTAAGTTGCTGGAAAGAAATAGCAGCCTCCAGATCTTGAGTAAATTGTCAGTTGATCTTAAACAGGAAGTGCAGGATCCTTAATTTTTACTTCTGAGGATCCGCATTTTCTAAAAGATGATTATTTGCAAGTGCCTTTTTAAATCTACTTTTGTGCCTGAACTCAGGTTAGGAAAGAGGCAGATAATCTATCAAGTGTACCATAACTTTTAAATGAAGGTGACATATTTTTCCCAGTCAGAACAACTTTCATCAGGAATATTTTTGGAAATTTAGAAAATCTCTTTGATGTCAAAAAACTGTTCTCACATTCTTTTGAAGCAGACAAAAGGTCAATGTTAATTGCAATATGTTGTAAATCATATAGATTACTTTCAAGAAAATATTTAAGGGAGATATCTTATATGTGACATTCATTCTTGTGCCAGCCAGACATGGATGATGTTTAATTTATAAAGATTTAAAAGGATGGAAGTCTCTTGCAAAATACAGAATTTAATGAAATTCTTCTGTTTTGTTACCAATTCACAGATATCATCTCTTCTTATTTATGGAGAGAAGTGTATTAATCATCACATGCAGAGTTGCAAATTCAGCAGAAACATAAATTATCAGCCCTAAACCTCATATTCTTCCAAAGCAAGTCTAAAGTTTTGAATAGCTTGGATAGAAGAAATGGACAAGAACAGATAATGCATCTTTTGAAACACAAACCTGCAAAGACTTTATGCTCAATTACTCCAACAAAAGATTTGGAAACCAACAACATCCCCTGTGGAATACCATTGCTGAACTGGAATGCTAAATCAAAAGCTCAAAGTTAAGCAAGAATACAACACCATGAGCCACATTAAAAGTGTGTCATCCTTAAAGGTAGAACCCACTTGGATATTTATTAAATGTGGGTGCTTTTGGGTGGTGGGGGAAAGAGAGGAAGAGTTTAGATTAGTAAAAAATACTAGTAGAAGTACCACTCTGGATGTCACACAGAGCAGCAATTGGACTGGGCAGGATGCATCCCCCACTGCAAGTCCTCTGGTGACCAGCCAGAGAGTCCAAAGGTTGTTTTAAAACCTAAACAAGGCTTTATAGGCAAAAAAAATCCTGACTAGAACCTGAGGCAGGGAAGCAGCTGCTTGGAAGGGATGTAGAAGGAGCTGACAGCTAGGGACACCAACAGAAGGCTACTGTGTACAACCAAGGACTTCCAGAAAGCTACTAGAAAAAGATGCTGCATGAACCTGAGCAATGTCATGTTGCAATGGCATATGGAAAACATGCTTGTCTTATTTTCAAGGAATGCTGTTCAGTCAAGGTGCACAAGGAGCAGGGTTTACAGGCAAGAAAAATCTTCCATCTACTGGAAGAAACAGGGATGCATCCAGCCACCTACTGTGGGATCAGGGCAGGGGAACAGAGGGGAGAGGTGTTTTCCAGGCAGCTGATGTTATCAGCAGTGCTCATCACTGTGGATGTTTGGGAAGCTGTTGCTTAATTTGGGACACATCTATCCTGACGCTGATGTTGAGTAACAAGGAATGGAATGTGGGCTGTTTCTGAGGGACAGCAATGACGTTGCCAAAAACGCACTAAGAATACAAGTCCAATTTAGGCCAGTCAGTTCTTATTATCTTCACTGAGCTGGCAAGTCCATAATTTTGGCTGCACAGAGAAAAGGGATCATCTTTCTGAACTGCAGGCCTGACATGCAGAGCTGCTGCACACACAGCTGGGGGAGGTGGGGTCCAGGAGTGCCTCGGTACACAGGAGGTGGGGATTGGAGATTGGACATCTTGAGTTCCTGCACTAGGACATAAGTGATAGGATTACATACAAGTGGAAAAAAAAATAGGAAAATTTAGGTGAATTGTGGTACAATTTTAGGCTACCTGTTCTGGATGTTTCCCCTGAATATCCAAGGTCTGTACCCTAAGTAACAGCGGTGCTGCGGGATCAGCTGTGTTACACTCCTTGTTCTCCAGACAGATATGTCAGTCATCAGGGGATCATTATTCACCTGGAAAAGGGTGAATTTGTTGGTTGATGTTAAAAGCTGATAGGGAAGTTGAAAGGACAACAAACAAGATGAAACACAGAGCACAAAACTGTGGTTTTAAAGTTAATGGGTTTTTCCCATCAGGTAATGTTGCATATGAAATAATAATGGCGCTAACTACAACATTAGTTACTACTTGATGATGACATTTTACATCTTTCTGTAAACCTCTTATTGACACTAGCAGAATCTCCTGTGAATAAGAGAGAATAATGTCCTACATCAATATCTGGCATATATAATGTGTTTCTAAAATCCAGTCCTCTTCAGAGGATTAATCTGTTCTGTCTGGTTTGGAGCATGTACTGCTGGTTACCCATACTCCCTGCATGCTTTTATTTCTTGGAGATGCAGCTTGTTCTGGTGTTTTGGCATCTTGGCTGCCTATTGAATGGAGGTAAAAGCACAGACTTGATAGCACTCTAGTGACAATCACTGTTGCTGAACCAGAGCTGTGTTCGTGTGGGATGCAAACAACAGCCACTCATCCTTCAATTTGTGAACACCAAATTGACAGGTAGCTCTTAGAGAAGTTTCGCTTCCAAATTATTAAGTCAAAGAGAAAGAAAGAGGGGAAAAAAAGCTAAGAAATTAGAGACAGTTACTGAATTATTCCAGTGAACAATATTGATTGACAAATTCAGTCCCAAAAATCAGAATTAAAATTAACTGCACTTACTGCATCAGTCAGTCACATTGCAGAGTTTGAAAGTATGGCATAAAAGACGAACAAATGCTGTGAAAGATAAAAGCAAAATGCAATTATAACACAAAAAATATTTGCAAGTTATATTTTATACAGGAGTAACACATCCTCACAAGTTTGAAAACTTTGCATTACCCAGAGGGAGTAATTGCTTAGCTTAAAATTTTCAAAAACTTCTAATGCAAGGGCTATAGCTATCAATCAAAATCAAATTAAAAGGGTTCATGGCAAATGAATCAAAGCAGTACAACTTTATTCTTCTGATGAGATTTATTTACATAGTGAGATTAAAAATGTCTCAGATTTACACACCCACTCCAGAAACATGAATTTCCTAGCTTTGAAACCTTTAATGCAATAACCTTTACCCTGGTGGGAGATAAACCTATGTCAGCATTTAGAAAGTACAGTCTCTCTACTGGTTGGTCCAGTATAATAAACCATCTTCCTCCTCCTGTGTTAAATGGTAATTTCTTTTCCTTCAAAGTCACTTTCCTTTAATCCCACATTTTTCTTGTTTTCCACCTCTTCCATATTTCTTCCTCCAGATCTAGAGGAAACTTTCCTAAGATTTTCCTCTAAGAAAAAAAATATTTCTCTAGAATCACATTGGGGACTAAAAAGCATGTCTGGAAGGAAATCAGTGCTGGTAGCAGTGCCTGGGATTACACTGGAGATTTAAAAGATCCACAGCTTTGCTATCTCTGTTGATGTACCACAGGGTGCACCCATCCAAGGAAGATTGTTATACCAGAGGACAAATCTATGCTACTCATACACACAAGGAGTAAAACATGCACAGAGAAACACATTTTCTTTGCTGGCTTCTGTCATTAAGATCATCTTCCTAGATTTAATTATTTAACATACCAATATATCAAAACTAAATAGACATCTCCTCTACTGCCTACCTTTCAATTAACTTCATTCTTCCAGACTTTGACCTACAAACACCATCAGTTTTCCCTTAGGAGTAGCCATAGAAGTTTTATTTCTTACCAGCCTTCAAAGACTCATATTTGTTGTCCCTTCTTTTTTATGAAGTGCAAAGATACAAAGAGACCAAATACAGCTAAGTCAGAGTACTACAAAAAGGATGCATAGAATATTGCCACACATTTTTTAAATTGTCCAGTTGCCCAGGACTGGTAAGCTGCTGAACTATGCTCAGTGCTCTTCTACAAATGAAATAAATGTCCAAACCACAGACAGGGTACTTTATTAGTCATGGTGCATCCTAAGAGCTGTGGCAGTTTCCCTCTGAAAAACCCGAGGAGGAATTATTAGAAGGGCACTGAAGGGACATGCTCAGTTAGTTAACAAACAAGGCACACTTACTTCGTTAAGGCCATGCCATACATGGGTACCTGCTTCCCACGTCTCCATAATCACAATGACAACGAGCAGGACTTCTCCTGCTTGCTGTGAAGCTTTCTGGATCACTGGAGATGATTTCCAGAGCCTTGCTGCACAGATTCTGCCATTTGCTGTTCAGACTTTTTTATGGGCTGGAAGAAGCCGCCAAACAAGCATCTGGCACAGGAGGTGGGTCTGAGTGCCCAGGCTGGACAGTGCCTATGGCAAAGTACAAGTAACCAATAACCAAACTCCTTTTAATTTACCACTGTGCCAGAGAAGCAAATCTTATGATCAATGATGGCCAGGGGAGAGCTGTGCTTGTTAAAAACTTGTCAGAGGTTTATGCTTTGATCCTTTGTTCCATTTTCTTGTTCATCCTGTTTTGTCTTCTCTCACACAAACCAAGTTCTTGTGACATACCAAAAAAAGGAGCTGCGTAAGCAGGTGCCCCACTACAGCCTCAGGCACCACACAGCTGTCCAGGTGGGATTTGGCATTTGGCCCATGTCCCATTCCCATGGAGACTTTTTCTGCAGGTCCGCAGCAGTATGAGGGACAGGCAGCAGCAGCACTGTGCTCTTGGGCTCTGTTTGCCTCTGCCCCTTCCACACCAGGAGCCCTGGGCTGGTGCAGAGCTGAGGGCTGTGCACAAAGGACACACATGCCACATATGCTGTGCAAATCCGATACTCTTGGGTGGAGACAGCACAGCTGTACTGCACCAGCTCAGCTTTACATTCGAGCAGGAACAACAAAACCCTGGTGTTTCCAGCAAGTACTAGATTGTGAACATGCTGATAAGCTGCCCTTAACGTTAGTAGGTATTGCACAAGGTGCTTTGTATAAGACAATGGATCAAATGAATGCACAACAGGTGAAGGAAGACAGGGTGTGGCAATATGTTGAGATCAAAAGAAGGTAAATGGCCCAGTTAGCAATAAAGGTTGACCACTACAGTCCAAATAATTCAATTTAAAATACTGCAAATCTACTACTGCAGCATATTATATCATCATGACTGTGTCTATTCTAACCCACTGATGACCTCAGGGAATTTTCAAGAATATTAGTTCTATTTGCTGTCCTTTCATCCCTAATGCACACAGGCAGACCTAGCTATGTCTGCAACAAGAGCAGCCATTATGTCGTATGAAAAAAATGACCACTCCCATTATCTGAATGCCAAATTTCATATATGCAACTCACCGACATCCCACACCAGCCTTTCAGCCAAGCAAAATGAGAAGGGCTCAGATTTCTAAAATTACCAGGATAGAAGCAACATTTTTGTCAACTGCAACATGAAACCATAGCAAGAAAAACACAGCTGACATGCTAAAATATGAAAAGCTGCCATTATATTTAAGGTGTTTCTAAGAAAGAATATTACATTTATTATTGTGAATAAATTTTCAGATTTACTATACATCAGACATTAGGCTTTATTTTTCTGTATAAAATAAATATAGCTGGAGTATAAGATTATGACTTCACTATTATTTCGTAAAACCATTTAATTTAAACAGAGATGCCTATTCACTTGATACCATAAAACTGAAACAGAACCATCAAATTATTGTACAACACAAGCACATTGTACATAAAGACAACATAGGTAGACTTGTGAAACTGCTGGCTTTTATCACTGTTTAATGATTTGTTGCACTATTTATAGGATAAACAATAAATCTTACATGATTCATCATATTAGCCAATAAATCATGAGACAAATCATTAGGCAGAGTGATAAAATCAAGTGTTTTAGAAATAAGTTAATCTATGATGCCAATGCCTAATCTAAACAGTTGCTCAAAAACCCTATTTACTAATCATTTTTACATAAAGAAAGACTGATGATTATGTAGATTAAATGTGTACTTATTCCTATAGTCACATGTTCTGTGCTGGTTTGGTTAGAAGGAAAAAAAAAAGCTTAAAAAATTCCACTGGAAAACAGTAACATCATTTTGATTGTATATTTACCAAAGGCTGTCTGCACCATTTCCGAGTCTGCCTTTGATTTCAGGGAAAAAATGGTTAACTAAAGCATGCTTCAAGGTTGCTGGACAGATATTATCTTCAGCACTGAATTCCATAATATCTTAATTAACAATTTCATTAAGACGTGATGGCTGGTTCTAATGCTTCTTCATTCTTCAGTCTGAATATAACCCTGTAGACTTTCTCATTTGTGACAACTGTGTTTATAGCTTCTCTACCCATAGAGCTTTGTGGCACTTCGAATTATGCTCAAGAGTATATGGGCATCACGTCACATTTGTGTGCCTGATATCATACATGACTAGCTGCGCTCCAGCCAGGGTCCTTAATGTACATTCTACAGATGGACTACCCTCTGAATGCTTAGCCAGATATTAAGTTAAATCTTTTTGGAGTCAAGCTTGTTTCACATCAGTTATACAAACATATTGGTTCCTTTAAAAGGACAAATGCACTGAGAATAAGACAGGGAATCTAGGTCGGAAATCTAGGAAAATCATTTTAAATTTTAGTTTGGCCTTTAAACTTGAAAATCTCTTCTTTGGGAATTTATTGTTATCTGAGGAGGAGTTGTTTTCATTTATTTAATCCCAAAGGAAAGTAGGTGAGGATTATTTATCAAGAAGCAGAGGTAAACAGCATAGTTGGCTTAACAGGAAAGAAACATAACAAGGCAACCTCCTTCCCTCTCAGTTTCTGTTTTGTACTAAAATGCAACAAACCTGAAAAGATAGTGACAAACCAATGTGATATTTTCCAGTTCAGGATTTTTCGTCAAAAAAGAAAAAAACCAATGTTAACATTTGTATGTCACTGCCTATCCATCCATTTATCACACTGGGACTATGTCATATCTACGGTACTTTCTCCATACAGCTAATCTTGAGAGGAAGGTATTTTCCTCTAACTGAAAGAATATGTTTGAGTAAAAAAAAAAATAAATCTGTAATTAGGGCTGTGACCAACTGTTTACTAGTCACACAGAGCTGGGTGAACAAACCCCTCCAGCTCACAAAGTACACTAGAGAAGGGAAAAGGAGGGGCAAGCCTGGCCCTGGCAGGGGGCCTGTGTCAGAGAGGCTGAAGGGAGCAGAGGGGATATGGTTTGGTTTATTTTCTTCTTGCTTTTTATCTCAATCCATGCAACATGTTTTGTACAAGATGTCTGAGAGAAGACTAGAGAAGTGATAGCAATTTGGTGCTTTATACAGTATAGGAGGGCATCGTTTGTTTGTGTCTTTGGTTTATAATGTGCAGGCATCCCACACATGTAAAATGTAATAACCAGGAGCACACCAGAATCATATGCCTGCAGTCCCTTGTTATTCTTTAAGAACCTGCTTATCTTTTGCTTCACTTTTTCCTGATGACACTTAAGGTCAGATTTTTAAAGGCACTTAGATGCCTCATTTTATTGAAATCAATGGGAGCTGGGTGCTTAAACATCTCTGGAGAACTAGCCCTTTAATGTTTATTAACAATTCCTCAGATGAGGGTACATCCCAGAAAACATAATAATTGCCTTCCTTTATTAACTGTGGTGTGTCAAGATAAGATAGAATCAAGTCCTCAGACTCATCTCCTCTCAATGATTTCCTAAATGAGATCAGTTCCCACTTACATCCTGAATGACCAAGGGTGACTAAATCAGAGCAATGAAGTATGTTTACGTCCTTGAAACTCAAATCATCCTGCAGACACTTCTCCAGTGTTGCTGATTCGCATATTATCAAGTCTCAAAATGTTTGGTGTTTTTCTTCAACACAGAGCTATAATCATTTTAACTACAATGGAATATCTCCTTTTTCTCTTTAGGTAAAAAATGAAGCTTTTTCCCCCCTACTTTGGGAGCTTAGGCTGTCACGTGGGAACTACAGAACCACAGATAGAACAGGATTATTTCCTTGAATTTTTGTCCCAAAACTTTTAGTCTTGTAGACTCACACATACCTTGTTCATTGATGTATGGCACAAAGCAGAGGGATCTCCAAGTCAGCCACGATAATACATCTCACATCTCTAGAAAGAAAAATTAAAAGTCAGGAACAAAATATTTCTAATAGAAGTTTTTAGATTACTAGTAAAGAAGAAGTAAGGAAGAGAAAGGGAAGGACTGTTTTCCTGGTAGTGTTTCCTGTTTTCAGTGTCAATGGAGAATCTTTTCAAACACTAGAATGAGCTTTGGATGAATTCCTGAGCTAAACCTCCTAAGGCTCAAACTTTTACATTCCAGCATTTGCCCTTATTCCTGCAAAAGCAGATTTCCATCAGTACTTATTTCTACCCTCTCCTTAACTAGTGACACCCTTGGTTACTGTATTCTTGGTGTTAGCCTTTCTCCATCTTAATCTCCTAAAAGCACAACAGTCACACACTCTCCTCTAGAATATCTCTACTGTGTGCTATGTACCTTGTGTGCCAGCCAGGACATGTCCACACTTCCAAGAGAAAGACATACTTGGACCTTTAAAGTCATTCAAATCTAATTTTTGCTGCTGTGATTCTCTTTTCATTGCCATCTCTGTTTCACTCTTCCTTTTCTCTGAATGTTTTTCTCTCCACTTTCCCTCCTTTTTCCATATTTTTCTTTCTTCCATTCATTTCTCTTCAGCTCTCCCTGCATCATTCTCTCTCCTCTAATCCCTTTTAGTTGTTTTTTTTTCTCTGCTGAAAAATAATTTAACAAAACTCTAAGGGTTTCTCTTCTCTCCTCAGGCATCTTCCCATTCTACTTTCTGCTATCCCCATGCACCTTTTTCTTCTCAAAGGGAAAATGCCAGAGGGAACAGCTATAAGACGCCAATAGCACCCAACTACAACAGGCTGATCAGATAGTTTTATTTTATGTTCAGAAATGATGGCTTGACCCACAGTGCCTTTAGTCATTCCCTCGTGTCCTTCCTCCCAGTCCAGCTGGTGTCACATAAAGCAACTCTCAGACATGGCAACAGCTCTGTGTCTTTACATTGTTTTGGTTTTAATCCCCCCACTGGAACCAGCAGAGCACCACACTGGGCAGTGGGCAGTACATGCCAGTGCACCATGAGATGTGCTTAAACCAACAGTGAAAGGTTTGAGTTCAGGCTTACCTAACTGCAAGAGATCATCCCAACTTCTCACAGTATCTCACTCTAAATGCCAACACAAAAAAAAAAAATCACATTTTGGGAGATTTTTATGTTAGTTTTTCACCTAATTTTCTCTTCTCTTTGTAGATCATCAGCTGATTTCTTGGAATTCTCACTCTGCACCTGAGGGATTATTTTTGATCTCTCCAGAACTGCTGGGGAGAAGACTGGATTCATGTTGCATTTCTGCAGCAGCAGGCAACTCCTGGCCACGCCACCTCTCCAGGGTAACTGCTCTAAAGCCTGCTAAATCAATTTTAACACTCTGCTATTTAATAACAGCATAAAGCACAGCCCTTGCGTGGATTTAATTAGAGCCATGCAATCGACACAAAGCTCCCAGAATGGGGCTGCATTGAAAGAAACCAACTCATTAGCTCAATAAATTCAAGACTGACTGGACAGGCGCTTCGTAAAAATTAAATTTTTGAGGTATTATGATCAGCGGAACTGCCCCAACAGTCACTCACAGATAAAACTGCAATATTTCAAGTACCTCCCCTCGTACAATGTCTGTTGACGTCAACAGACGCTCTGTGTCCATTGATATGCAGGGCCAGGGCTACTTCACACACGGGCACTGAAATGCCTTTTTCCTATCACTGTTCAACCCAGATGTTTTCAAAGTGATAATCAGGTCGTCTGGGAACTACATTGCTACAAAACTGAGTAGCATTGAAAACTGTATTCCTGTAAGTTTTTTGTATATCTAGATTTTAGAGTTAGGGATTAAGAGGTTCTTATCTAAGACATCCAAAATTATTTCTAAAGCAATACTGCAAAGACATTTTATAGTGAATTACTTTTTAAAATATATTTTAAACAGAAACACATCACCATATTTTCTGTGGGCTTGAAAGCTTATGTTAAGTTTCCAAATAAGTCAATTCTATAAAGATAACATCTTTTCTTTAAAAAAAAAGTGTTGCAAGCTAATACAGTACATAACAAATAAGCTTTAATTAAAATTTAAATTGAAATCTGTATTGGCTAATCACTCCTGAACAGGAAACATTTTAAGACAAGGTTTTCAAAAGCTCTCCGGTCAAATGTTTTGGTGTTTAGTACCTATAATTAGGGTAAAGAATGTCAAATTCTTCTGTTCACTGAAGTATAAGTAGAATTTACTAAAGTGCTTGCTGTTCATCTGTTCCTACTATGACATTTACAATGGAATTTCTACACAACCTTAGCACCCAAAACGCTGAAGTCCTCTGGGAATCTGAATTTGTTTTGACAAACAGTAGCTGAGTCCAAGCAGAATCTCTGCTGTTTCAAAATTTAGATCCAGTTGCAGATGATGGACTATGCTGAAAATCTGCCCTGTAACCATCAGCATGACAGTGCCACATTTCCCTCTCACAGTTTTTCTGAGGATTGCTGTAGTGCCCATAATACAGGCATTTCTACACAAATTGTAATTTTTTTGTTTAATTCACACACAAGTAGTCTTCTGATTACTTTATTACATATATGACAACTGTTCTACTTAGAGACACTATAATCACTTAGGCCACATGCAAAAGTCAGCTCCAGATGAAGACTGAGTGAAAACTGTCCCAAGAGATCAGTGCACAGTCAGATTTGCTGACCCATTAGCCTGTTCATTACCGATGGAGGTAAATAGCTGTAAGAATATTAACAATGAGACCTGAGGCAGCCATAAAGCCTTACCAAAGGTGATTTGAGATATCACCCTATACTTTTAACCCATTATAAATAAATCAATAAAAGCCCAAGTCAGCAAAGTGAATACATATCATGCTTAAATCTAATTAAAGGTTAGCTTTGTACAGATCTCTACCAGTGTTCAGTAGGGATAATTTCATCCTCCAGTCATGATCTTCCTGCACATATCAACACTGCATACTACTGAAAGCATGCAGCTGACTTCCAAAATGGTTTCTGAGAGGTAACAACTCTTTTTACTGTGTTTGGATTCATATTTTATAATAAAGTAACTTTTAAAGTTCCCCAAACAGAACATTATGTTTCGCTAATAACAAAAAATGTGTATAGACTTTAAAAAAAGAACAAAATCTTTTCATAAGCCAATAAAAAAAGAAAAAAATCTTTTCATAAGCCAACATTTATATTTTCTTTTGAAAAAGTGCTACTGCGATAAAGTGCTTTATGTAAATATATTGGGGGAAAAAAAAAGCTGTCAAAACCTGCATGAGTTGTTTAAGCACTGTAAATGAGAAGCAGCAACAATGAAGATGTGCTGCCTTCATATTTGGCCATGTGCCACCACTCTAAATAGGAGTCCATCTAGAACATGCAGTGCATTACCCTGTTGAGTGAGGTATCAGCTTTTTTTCCCCCTCTAAAGTAAAACATTCTTGACAAGCAACTCATCTATAGCCATTTCACACAGCTTCTCTTTCATTTGCATTCTCATTAGAAAAATGCAGCTTTCTAAAACAGCCAGTGGAAGTGCTCACCACCGAGGGAAAAGAGGGAACCCCACATCGGAGGTGAGAATCCAAACGGAGCTGACAGCGGATAGAACGCGAGATCCGTGATTGGCAACTGAAGCAACACCAAGTGAAATATGAGCAGCAACATCACATCACAAATCATTGAAACAAAGGCACTCAACCTTTTTCAGGTTAACTTAATAGGGGCTGGACAAAACAAGAATGGACACTTTATAGGAAAAGAAAAGCAAAGCAATTTTTTCTAAACACCTTAGCCATTTTGGGAATAATATTGGGCAAAAATAATGCTTTAACCATGATTTTATTGAAGAAATAATACATTTTGGCTTATCCCAATGTTTTGATTTTATTGTTAGAAAATCTCCAGGTTTATAAGTCAGCAGTGCCAAGTTTTAAACACATTGTAATAGAGTCAATTTTCAAACCAGTTCCAGAGAGCCACAAACGCAGAAGTCATTAACAAATAATGGGCTTTGTGTGCATGCTGATTTTTTATTTATTTATTGCACCTCATTTTGTAAAACACTCCTCAGTCATTAAAAACACAGAAATAGGCAATGCAAACAGTTGTTCCATCAGACATCATATGCTTGGATGAAGTTTCTAAAGCAAGAAAGTGGCTGCATCATTTTTGTTAGCTGCCGATATAAGCTTTAAAAAATATGTTGAAATCTGGGACAAATTAAAATTAAATATATCAGATAACATGGTGACTGTAAAAACCTAGCTCAGATTAGTCTTAGATTCTGCTGTACTTCAGAAAAGTTCTTGCACAACTTCAATGATAAGGAAAATGGATGCACTCCAGAAGTTTTTAAAGGCACCACAGAAGAGGCAGTGCCAAATAATTTTTAAAATGTGCACTATTTCTTTAGTTTGCTTTTCAGAAAGTCACATTCTTCGTGTCTTTTCCATACCTTCTACTTGTCTACACAAAAGGCAAACCCTAATTAATGAAAACTTGCAGGTGTGGTAAACAAGCTCATTTCTTCTGGATGAGTTTACTTCCTTCATTGGGTCACTTTTGGAGCTTGTTGCAAATCAGCAGAGTCTCTGCCTAGAATTGCAGACACTCCTGTATAAATACTGATAAAATATAAATAGATACTTTTTCTAAAATATGAGCTAGAAAAATAATAAGCAATGTCCATAATGTTTACAGCCAGTGCCCAGGCTTTATAAACCAAGGCCCTAAATCCTTCTTAAATGCCTTGCTGTTTTAAGATTCCGGGAACATCCTGCATTTCAGAAACACAAGAACGGCATTTTAATTTTTTTATAATGGCAAATATGCAAAAAGAAAGAAATAAGCTGTTTTAGACACAATCCCTTTGCAGACAAAAAAGAATGTGAATGCAGCATCCTTCTGGCACAGACATCTGTCACTCACACAGATGTCACTCTATAAACCTATATAAATAACTCTTCTTTATCATTGAAGCTTTAATAGTTGAATTACATAAGGGTGATTTTGCATTTTTACAAATCTTTGCACTGCAGACTGATCCCTTTGA